>NW_023270377.1:30936052-30998096 GCF_011800145.1 Mirounga leonina
AAATAAATAAATAAATAAATAAATAAATAAATAAATAAATAAATAAATAAAAGAAGTGGCCTTGACTCTTCATGCCATGTTGGCTAAATACAGAGACTACATGTTGAGCCTTGCCCCTCTAGCTTACTTTTGGAACTATGATGTCCAAGCCCTGATGTTCTGCTTGTGTTTGGGGGGCCAGAGATAAGGAACATTTACCAGGTTAGTTTCTGTGGGCAGGACTAGATTGAGCAGAATATCACACTAGAGGCAATGTAGCCAGAGGGATAGATTTTATTACAGCAAAGGGCACTCAAAGGTTGTAGCGGGGCACATGGCCCTGACTCCCAGATCCACAAAGGATCTGGGAGGTGACAAGAGGTGGGTCAGAACAAATGGTTCAAGACTAAGGACATAAATGACACTGAATTCTAGAGATGTGCTTTCCATGAGGTTCTTGAATACTCCTGGGGAGGTCAGGCTTGAAGCTGAAAGGAACTGGAGGTAAAAATAGGACAATGGGTTATGCATTGAAGTCATTTTCTAAGTGCCCAGTTGTTTTACACTGTAAGGTTTTTTATGCATATTTTATAGATTGTGATTTTCAAATGAAGAAATTGTATCTTGCATAATGGTCTAGGATATTTTTGCCTCAAGGTTATTATATTGCTTTTTTAAATATAATTTAATATAAATTTCATAGCAGTAATTGTTTTTAGAACACAGGGAGCTTTATAGAACATTGAATTCAATAGTTTTTACACTAGTTTTTTTTTTTTATCACTAAAACGCTTTTTTGTCCACCAAATAAAATCTCACAAGAAATTCCAATCTGTAAGATGGTGTCATTCATTCAACAAATATGACACTGGGCTAAATGTTGAAAAAAGGGCAGGAATCAAACTCTGTCCCCCAGTAGAGCCTGGAGAGTGTTGGGAGCCCCTCCTAATTTCTCGTCTGAGGCTGTCCCATTCTGTCACAGCCTTGGGCTACAGAGGGTCTGGCCACAGTTCACAGATCCGTAATCTAGACTCACTCTTTCACTCAGAATAAGGACACTGAGGTCAGAGGACAAACCATTCATTTAACATTTTACAACTTAAGTATTTTACATCTTAAATACTAGCATTTAACAATTTATCAGAAAGTTTAATTTCATCTTACTTTTGTCTTACTTTAGATCAAAAAGAACATCATCATTTGCCCACCTTCCTCTTTAGAAAAAAAACAAACAAACTATCCCTGCTACATCTGCCTTCAGAATTCGTTTGCTTTGAGTGGAAAAACACACAAACTTTTTTTCTTTTTTTGGTACTCCCTTTATACTGTCATTTTGCTTCTTGAAGGAAATCTTACGTGGAAGGATGAGAGTAAAGTTGGCAGAATTAAAGCAAATAATGGTCCTTTAGTGAAGCAGAAGACTTGGTGTGGAAGGATAGCAGGTGCAGAAATGTGATTATGATAAAATTATTAGGAAAGAAAGCCTAAAAGTTGACGGTCATAAGGAGAAAAAGCCACTCACTAAGGATTCTACATGGATAACCAGAGTTTCAGGGATGGAAGAACACTGTAACTGAGGGTAAATTGTAGAAGCCATGGGATGATTGAAATTTGTATAATAAAGACATTTCCATAGGAGCACACTTTCTTCATGGACAGTCTCTTGTCTTGCTGCCTTTGTGATCAAAGAACTGCAATTACTGGTCAAACTTGAGATGAATCCAGGACATTGAAATGGAATGCGATGTCATTCAAAATACATTAACTGAGCACATACCATGTGACAGGTACTATGACACACACTGAGGGTCTAAAGGACTAAGAGTTACATCCCAGGAGTGCTCTTGTGTCCCAGGAGCACTCTATCCAGAGAGGGAGAAAGACCCATAAGCAAACAAATAAAACATTGATTCATCCATTGATCGGTATGTACTCAGTGCTTACTCTGAGCCAGGCACTGGGCTGGGCAACTGGAAATTCAGGCCAACAACAACAAACATTTCTTCAACTCTGGGCATATGTGGTATACAGTGTAGGGAGCCAGTCAAATAATCACAGAAAAAATTATAGAATTGTCTCTGTTCAGGGCTATGAAGGTGAGGCCCCTGGAGCTACAAGACCCTGAAAATCGCACATTTGATCTAGTATGAGAACTCAGGGAAGTCCCACCCCAACTGAGATCTGAAAGAAGACTAGGATTGACTAGGCAGAGAAGAGCCTTCTAGGCAGAAAAAATAGCTCCATCAAAGTCAGGGAGCAATGGGAGGGAGCTGGGTACAAAATTGGTGAGGTAGGTTGGGTTCTATTTAGGAACTTGTAAGCCAAACAGAGGGGTCTTACCTTTATCCTAAGAGTAATAGGGAGCCATAAATCTTTTATAAAATTTCTAAGTAAGAAGTGCTATAGATACAAAGAGGAAGTAATTAATTCTTCCTGAGAGAGGAGGATGTCTGAAGAAAAGACATTTGGGCTGGGCCTCAACAGATGATATTTTTCTAGGGGGTAAACTAGTAAACTAGTAACTAGTAACTAGGTAAAGCTATCCCAGACGATGCCAATGGTATGAGAAAAGGAAAAGGGGGAATGAGAACTTAGCTATGTTTGGGAAACATGGGACGGGACATGTGATATTCTGGTTGAGTTGGCAAATTGTTGGGGAGGCTTGGGGGTTGCTGAAGGAAGAGTTAGAAATGATGTCAATAAACCAAACTTGGGCAGTTGAGGCATATATCAAAAATGAAGAGAAAAGGAGGAACAGGTATGAAAGGAAAGACAAAGCCAGCTGGCCCAAAGAGGCATTGAACTAGAGCCCTAATTTTTTTTTTTTTTTAATTCCTGCTAAGAATTGTCTTCTCTCCCCTCTCTAGGAAGCCAGGGAGGCACATTTTCCTGTACTACCAGAATTAGGTGCTTGCACTCAGAAGCTGCTGCTGGCTCTGGGCCAAGGAGTCCTCAGAATGCCAAGTTCCCAGCAAGCTACTTTCTCATTTCTGCACCATACAGCCATTCTCTCAGACCCTTTGTCTTGATCCCAGTATTTGGCTGCCCGGATTCTCTATCTAGGGTTTTCTTGATCCCGTCTTATTTGGACTCTGCCTTTTTACCTTCATTTTCAAGTTCCCCATTCTGGTTTTTGTTTGTTTGTTTACTTCCTCTCGCTTGACTTCTCAAGCTCCTTGCCTTTCATTTTCTCACTTGCCAAAATCTGACCTCTTTACACCCTTGGGACCTGTCAGTACCCATGGATTTTTCAATGCCCTCTCCACTACTTTCCCTGCCAATTTCCCAATTTGGTTCTTCCTAGTCAATTTTCCCTTTTGCCACAAGGACCCTGCCATAATGGTGCCATGGTAGAACCTACGTAAAACAAGAGTCACCTCTGCTTCTTATGACTTTCTAGAAATTCCACCACTACCCCATTCTGTCCTATATTAACCCTTTCAACTCTGCTCTTTAGACAATTCAAGGGAATGTAGCCCCTGAAACATTTCAAACATGAATTGCCACCATGTAGCCATCTCCCCAGCACCCAGTCAATGACTAAATCAAACAGAAAACTGACACTGGCCTATATTTCTCTGCACCAGCTTCATGATTCTGGGAAACTGAGCTAAGTTGAATACTTTCTTTTTAAAATAAAATGGGGCCCTGTTAGAGTTTAATGAGGTTGAGTAACATGCTTAGCTCAATGACTAACACACAGCAAGTGCTCATTGAGGGATTGCTACTATTAAATATTTTGGCAGTAAAAATACATATTCACATAACTTTTATTTCATATTTTCCTGGAATTAGATTGTATGGCAACTGGCTAATAAGCCAAACAAGAAGTAGAAGGTGGAGATCAGAAGTCAGCAAACTTTTTTTTTTGTCATGGGCCAGATGGTATCTTAGGCTGTGCAGGAAACACGCTTTCTGTCACAACTACTCAACACTGCCTTTGTAAAGTAAAATCAGCCATAGTAAATAGTAAACAGATAGGTGTGCCTGTGTTCTAATAAACTGTTATTTATGAAAGCAGGTGACAGGGCAGTGGACCACAGTTTGCTGACCTCTGATGTACAAATAAAAGTTAGAAATGTGATTAGAGCTATGAAGTAAAGATATGGTGGTATTAGATTATTTGACAAAGAAATCTTTTGTTGTTTGCTCATATGTTTAGTGGGGATTGGCTAGAAAATTTCTCTAAGGAGATGTTGCTTGAGCTGAGATCTGAAAGATGAAAATAAGTTGAGCCCTTCCAAACTTCCTCAATCTAGTTACCAGGCAGAGTATCCAATGTGTGTAAAGCCCTGTGATGGGAAGAAACATGGAATATCCAAAGGATTGAGGTAAGACTGGTCTGATCAAAGCACATGTACCATTAGGGATTACATGGCATAAGATGTGACTGGGGAGCCTTGATGAGGATTGTGGGTTTTAGCCTGAAAGCAAGGGCAAGCCAATGACCAGCTCTAAAGTGTGATTGAGGGGCACCTGGGTGGCTCAGTCGTTAAGCGTCTGCCTTCGGCTCAGGTCATGATCCCAGGGTCCTGGGATCGAGCCCCGCCTCGGGCTCCCTGCTTGGCGGGAAGCCTGCTTCTCCCTTTCACACTCCCCCTGCTTGTGTTCCCTCTCTCGCTGTGTCTCTCTCTGTCAAATAAATAAAATCTTAAAAAAAAAGAAAGTGTGATTGAATTTGCATACTGAAAAGAAATATCCCTTCAGCTAAGGTGTCAAGAATGGAGTCAGCAGGGGTGGGGGTGGGGGGCGACATACAACATTGTAATGTGAGAAATTTCCAGTTATGGCTAGATTATTCTCTTGAAAGAGGGAGCATGGGTGGTTTGATGATTTGCAAGTAAGATTTGCTTTTCTGCATCATGGAAAACTCATTTGAACTCTTTCTGGTCTATGGAAAATGAAGACAAAAAAATGAGTGTTTGTATTTCACCAAATGCTTTTTATCTTAATGTTTCTCTTTCAGCAGCAAAATGCAGATGAATTTGCATAAAAGTTTACTCACACACAGTTCTGGTGACCTACTGACTCAACTTGTTTTTCAGCTTGACTTATTTTCCACACATGAAACATTTTAGCTCAGATAACAGACAGGTTGTAATAAAACATCTTGTTGTTTGAACTACAAGATCGTTAATTAAAATGATTTGGAAGTAAATTAAGTATTTTCAAAGATTAAAAACTGATAATCCAGCTGTTGGTTTGGTTACCCCTAAAATGAGGTTAAAAATAATAATTAAAAATAATAATTTTTTAGGCTCCTTAAATTATCCATCTCCCTTCTAATGGAACCAGAAGCTTACAAGGTTTAAAACAGTAGTTCTCAACTGGGAATGTTTTGCCCTCCAGGGGCCATTTGACAATGTCTGGAAGCATTTTTGGTTGTCACAGATAGGAAGCGGGGAGGTTGCTAGTGGCATTTAGTGCGGATGGGCCAGGGATGCTGTTAAACATCCCACAATACACCCAACAGACCTCCACCCAGACAAAAGCTATCCAAACCAAAATGTTAATAGTGTTCATGTGGTAGAGAAATCCTGGTCTGAAATAATGTCAATCCACAAATTTCCTTCAACTCTGCTTGTTCTGGGTAATGCTATGAAGTCCTTCTTTCTTTTCTTTGTATTTGTTTTTCTTGTTTTTCTTTCCTTTCTTACTTTTTTTCTCCTCCCCTTCCTTCCTTTCCTCCTCCCCCTTCTTCCTCTTCCTCCTCTCTTTGCTGACTCACCTAGTTTCCATAATCTGAATTGAGATTCTCCAGTTTTTTTGCAGAAGCCATGAAATATGTCCATGAAATATGGACATGGGTCACTTCTATCCTGGTATATCTTGAAATCTACATGACTGACTCACACAGTGACTTGTGCCCTCAGTATGTCCATCATCTCTCCCTAGGACTCCCTCATCTTCCTGCATCCTGTCCCTTCTCCTCTACCAATTAGCCTTTTAAAAACATGCAATTTAGGGGCTCCTGGGTGGCTCAGTGGGTTAAGTATCCGCCTCTTAATTTCAGCTCAGGTCATGATCTCAGGGTCATGAGATCGGGCACATGTGCTGAGTGTGGAGCCTGCTTAAGATTCTCTCTGTCCCTCTCCCTCCTCCCCTTTCTCCCACCCTCCCCCACTCTCACGTGCTCATACTCTCTCTCAAAAAAAAAAAAAAATTTAATCTTGTCAATCTCCTATTTAAAAAGAAAAAAAAAACTTCAATGACTTTCCAAGAGAAAGTTAAAAAGCTTTATTGGCCTGGGAAACCATGAACAATTTCTCTTTACTCTACCACCTCCCACATTTTCCAATTTCATTTTGTGCCTCTCCTACTCTTCACTCTGGCCATGCTGGATTCTTAGTTTTGAGTATACCCTGTTCAAATCTGTCTCACAGGCTCTTCCCTCTGTCTGGAATACTGTTCCCTCTATTTACTTACCTATCACCTGTTTCTTCTTCAGGTCCCAACTTAATCATAATTTCTCAAGGAAACATTCCCTGACTCCAAGATGAGGTACACAGCATCAGAACACTTGAGAATATTTAATTGTTTATGCTTTATCTTTTGCTTAATGTTAATGTTGGCATCCACCAGACTATAAAGCAAACCATGAGTGGGTGTTCAAAAAGAACCTTGCATTTCAGCCTGTTCCAACGACTTTTGATCTTTTATTTGTAACCACATGTCATGGACCTAATGCTCTCTCTAAGAAAATAGTGGACTTGGGCAAAATTTGCAAATAATCCTGGCATCTTAACAGTAGCATCACATAATCACATCTATACATTCCAATACACAGTCCTTCTGCCTCTAGCCTGGCTAACTGTACTAGACAATTTTTATGCCCCATGTTGTGTTCTTCTGGACTACTTTACTAGTGGCAGCAACCAGTTGGTGTAACCTCACCTTAATTCCTCTTATGACTCTAGCTTTAGCCCTGGGACTGTTGTATCATGAGACACCTAGGGAAACCTGCCTGGACTCATGCATGTCCAGCTTTGAGGTGCAAGGAATTTAACATTCTGTAGGGTAACTCCTGGTTATTTTTTGATGGAGCTAGTGTTCTTCCACTGGTCCCACTGTTTGGGGCAGACTATTCTGGAAATACATTCTAAGTTGTCTTCAGAAGGACCTGGCTGGATCAAGCCTTAGCTGCCTATAGTGATGGTCAAGCCAATAATGTATCCCTGAAAGAGTTTTACCTTTTACCCTCTTTCCTCAATCCATCACTAATGCTCTCTGGGACGACTTCCAAAATAAACTACCTGTACATAAGCCCTTGTCCTGTATTTTCACTCCATGGAGAACTCTGCCTAAGATAATGACACTGTATTTTGTGGGAGTCATGCGGAGGAAGCTATTTAATCACACAGCAAATGAATTCCACTTTGCTCCAGAAATGAATTCCACTTTGCTCCACTTGGATCCATCTGTGATAAGCTAAATAATGGTTCCTCAAATCTATCCATGTGCTAATCTCCAGAACCGGTGAATATGTTACCTTAATATGACCAAAGGGACTTGCAGAGGTGACTAAAATAAGGATCTTGAAGTAGGGAAGTTATCTTGGATTATCCAGATGGTCACTAAGTGTAATCACGAGTCCTTATAAAAAAGAGACAGGAGAGCCAGAGTTGGAGAGGTCATGTGGTATTGGAAACAGAAACTGGAGTAATGCACTTTAAAGATGGAGAAAGGTACCACAAACCAACAAATATAGGCAGGCACCAGAAGCTGGAAAGGGTAAGGAAATGGATACTCCCCAAAGCCTACAGAAAGAATTTGATTTTAGCCCAGTAAAACTGGCTTTAGACTTCTGACCTCCATAACTCAGAATAAATTTATATTAAGGCACTAAGTTTGTGATAGTTTCCTTTTATTACTATAAGAGTCTACCTCTTTGACCATAATACAATTGAGTACTTCTGTTAACAAAAATAATAGTAGCTGTTAATATTTATTAAGCCAAGCGCTTACTGTGAGTCAGATTCTGTGCTAACCACTTATTTTCCATTCTTCCTTAACTTTCACAACAACCTTATAAGGTTGATACCTTGACTATCTATCCATTATGGTGGATACATTCCTATGATAATCTAGATCCATCTCTTTCCTACTCTGCTCTGGAAGGTGGGTCCATATTGACTGCCTCAATTGGCTCCCTTGATCTCTTGCTTCTAGACAAGTTTGGCCAATTGGAGGCAACAGCAGGAGATATGGAGAGTGGGTGGGCAGTGAGGTTTCCAGCTCTTTCTCCCAGGTTATTATTACAGGTTGACTGCATCCCTCTCTGAAAATCACAGATCATGTCAGGTAACTTCTACATACAGCTTGCTTTCAGGGACTTTGCTCCTGCTACCTTCGGTAATGTCCCATCACTTGTTGCTTTTCCTGAATCCTGCCCCCACTTCTGTAAATAACCTTTGATTAAACAGTCCTTAAATCACCCAGTTCATATGTTCTGATTTCTGCCAGGACCCTGCCCAATATTCTCCAATTTACAACTAAAGAAACTAAGGCTCAGAGTAGTAAAGTAGCTTATACATTTCATCCAAGTATAAAATAACCAAAGAATGAGATGATTAGCAGAGGTTCCATCTGCTTTTGCTGTGGTAGGAAGCATTGCTGATGTCCTCCCAAACTTAAAAATAAAACAAAATAGTTGTTAATGTTGGGTCTATTGATCACATGCACACTTAATCTGCCTGCATTTTTATCAGGTCATCTCCCTTAACTATTGTGCTCTCATTTTGTAGGTGTACCATTGGGTATTTTTTAATAATATATGCAAATTTTGTGAAAATTATTTTCTATCTTGTTTTGATCATCTTGACACCACATTTTCCTGTTACACAAACATTTTAGAGTGTGGTTTGTCCTCAAAGACCATGCCATTTGAGAGGAAATATGTCTGTGAGTCGTCTGTGAGTTATATGTGGCCATTTTTTGATGAGGTCTGCAATTTTAATGGCTGTGTCCTAAATTAAGAAGATGGGCATTTCTCCAGAGATGAACTAATTCATCAAGAACCCATCTTGCACGTAATATAAAGCTTTAATAATTCAGCCCCACTGAGGGTTTGGCCAGGTTGAAACATGTTGCTTAAAGAAATGCAGTTTGATGGCTTTGAAATACAAACAAGAATTTGAACTAGGTAAATAGAATATGGCCAAGCACAGTTCTTAGGAAATCTGCTTCAATGAATAGCTAAGAAAGATTTATAATTGGTGCATCAATTATTTCTATGGGAGTGGATGTTTTTATGATGCTTGAGGGTACTTAAAAAGTTTGTTCTCATAAGTAATTTAAACATTCCTCTTGAAATACTGTTTGCACTATTAATTTATTTAGCAAATTAATCACAGAATCATAACATTTTAGAGTTGGAAGAGGCCTCAGAGAAAATCCAGTGCAACTTCCTTTTTGCAAACAGTTTCTTGGATCATTCTTTGCTCCATGCTCACAGGACAAGGGCCAGACCTCTACACTCCACCCCAATCCAGCTTCGACTCCTGCGATGCTGGCCCAAACCTGGGGGTCCTGAAGAACTGACTGCTTCTTGCCTGGAAAGGGAGATCAAAACATGGCATAAGTTAGGTTATACAAATAGAGCCTTTTCCTGCTCTATTCTTTGCTACCTTTTTTGTCAGTTAGATACATTCCCAGTCACTTCAACTATGGAAGGCTGAGAGGAGGACCAACTTCTGTGTCTTGCTTTGCTAATTTTCTTCCAATCTGTACTCCTTCTCTATCCCTCTGGAATCTCATCCTCCAAAATGGCATTTGCCAAGGTCATTAATAACAGAGCTCAAGACTCCTATGACCTGACCATTCCTTGGTAGCATTTGGAATGGTTGATGCCTCCTTTCTAGAAACTCTTTCCTTCCTTAGCTTCAATTATATTGGCTCCCTGCTGGTTCACCCCCACCATCCTGACCATTCCTTCCCAGGCCCTCTTGTTGGAGTTTGTTGTCCTCTTCTCATTCTACGGTTCTTCATGAGAAATCCCACCACTTTCTTGACTACCTGTAGGCTATTTACTCTCAGATTTAAGTCTCTGGTCCAGATCTTTGACCCAAGCGCCTAATTGTCTATTGGACACCTTCTGAAGTTCCACAAATTATCTAACTCAACATATCTAAAACAGAGGTTTTTTCCTCCCAAATGTATTCCATACTCAGGTTTTCTTCTCTGTGAATAACAATATCATGCACATAGGTGCCCAAGCCAGAAATATGGAAATTACTGAATCAGTCCATCAATGTTTCCCCACTGTTCCAAGATAAAATCCTAACTTAGCATAACATGTAAGAAGGCCTGTGAGATCTGGTCACTGCTTACTACAACAGCTTCATCTTTTATAACTCCTTGACAGTCCCCACATCCGCTCCAGATAGACTGTCCTTTCCATAACCCTCCAACAAACACTGACTCCTCGTCCAAGACTCAGTTCAAGCATTATCTCCTCTATAAAAGTTTTTCTCACCTATTTTTCCCTCTTTGGAAGACTCATTCATTCCCTTTGTGCTTCATCAATGACACTTAGCTATGCATAGTCCTAAAATAAGGTTCTGAACAAGGTTGTCATTACGAATAGGAAGAAAATTCCAAGTCACAGAGAAGAAGCAATAGTGTTGAGGAGATTAAAATTGTCTCAGGATGAGCTAAGTAACATTTTTTAAAATGGGAGATATTTCAGAACTTTTCCTTCCCTGATACTTCTTTGTGAAAGATGTTTTCCTGAAAGTGAAATGGCTCTATGACTCTATTACTTCTGTGGGTTGTTTTTTTCCTTTGGCTGGTGAATTCTGGAGGCCAATATCTTTGAGTACTGCTAATCACAACCCTGTTAGTGGGGAGCAGAGGGAGGAGGAATGTAAATAGGGAAACGTGCCCTGAGTGTTTATTTTTCCCCTGTCTGATGTCTTTAATCTTTTAAGACTAGACACAGAGGAAAAAACAAGCTGAATGAGAGAAGAGCCAAGAAATTATAGGTAAAAAAAATCTGGGGGAGGGGTGCCTGGGTGGCTCAGATGGTTAAGCGTCTGCCTTCGGCTCAGGTCATGATCCCAGGGTCCTGGGATCGAGTCCCGCATCGGGCTCTCTGCTCCTTGGGAGCCTGCTTCTCCCTCTGCCTCTCTCTCTCTCTCTCTCTCTCTGTCTCTCATGAATAAATAAATAAAATCTTTAAAAAAAAAAATCTGGGGGATTTCACAGAGGCCAGTGAAGGATGAAGGTTGTTGTGGTAAGATGGGGAAAAGGATTTATCTCTGTTCATCTTATCTACTTAGAGCTAGGATGGAGTTGTTTGTGACTCTGGTGCCCATGCTGTCCAGCCGAATATCCACAAATAAATAATATCTACAAAGATCCTGCAAGTTACACCAGTCTTTGCTTTCTTTCTCTCAAATTCCCTCCAAGACCTCACACAACCATGGCTACTGAAATTGGAGTTCTGGCAACAATAACAAATAAACGTCCATGTGTCAACCGGTCCCCATACCCTTCCATGTATATGTTTATGTTCTATACTTGAGTGTTTAAATATGTCACGTGTTTTTATCTAACTTGTCTGAACTCCCATGTAAGAATTTATGAAAGCAGGTCTCTTTCATCTAAAAGTACTTAATACATGGTTTCTGAGTTAGAAATATAAATATAAGAAAATTCTGAAATCTAAACTTGAGAAGCAAAAGTCTTAACTACAATGTTTCTCAGATGAAGTCTTTCATAGCTTTCTTCCAATACGTGTCAGGGTGAGGGATCTATAATAAAATCAACAGAAATTGGTGGCTTTTTTGGGATTTTACTGAGGAAAAAGGAAACACTCTGTACATGATTAACTTTGTCTGATTGAGCTGAAAGTTTCTGAATGATTAAGAAACTAGAACTTGACTAAGTCAGAAACCATGTGGTCTATAACAGAACACCTTCTAAAGAAAAACAACATAAATTTCCAGATGAAGCAAACAGATGATTTCTGTAACTTCATAACCAGGACAAGCCCTCCATTTGCCTTCAGTTCTGGGTAAAGTCCCTGAATTGAGGCCACACAAGGACGAGGGGGTAAAATGGGTTTTCAGCGACTTCTTGGAAAGAGAAAAATTCTCTATTGAAACTGAGCCCTCTGATTTATTTGAATAATCTCCATTTCAGATAGGAGAATGGAGGTGAGGGGAGTGAGTTTTGAATTGCCTGCCTTGAGAGTATAAATGGTTTTGACTTACTATATTTTTCTAATGAAAAGGAAAAGAACGTAATTCTCACTAGTGGAAAGCCTGCTAATATTCCATTGAGTCTGCCATGGGCTAGACACTGAGAGAGGTTCTTTTATAAACATTTTCACTTTTAGAAATAGTAATAATGATAGAATTCTATTGGCACAGCCACCATTGACTGAGAACTTCCATGTGTCTGTGAATCCTAAGTATGTTACGTAGATCACCTCCTTTTCAAGGTTTTCAAGATTCATCCATGTTGTAGCATATGTCACTATATTATTCCTTTTTGAATTATCTTAGGATAAAACTAAATCAAACTTGGGAAAGGTAACTTTCGTTTCCATTGACTATCCTCTCCTATTGTAGTCTTATTAGCTCCTCTGTAGATAATTATCTCCACACTATCTCAGCAGTCCCCATGTGAAGGCAATCAATATTGTATTTTTTAAGAGGCACATAGCATTGTGTGCATCCTCCATTACCTTCTTTTTGAGTTCTCAGGCCAGTTGGTTTGGGAATATACCGCTCATTTATAAATCAAAGGTAAAAGGACCCAAAGATCCCAGACCTACCCCAGCATAGGATCAGATTAGGAGAAATTAGATTTTTAAAAGTCTGCTGGCTCTTGTGTGTTTATTACCAAGCTAATTATCTGTTTTACTGCTCCAGGATTTGAGCTTCCCATGAATTCCTTCTTTTGATTCTTTTGTGTCATTATTTGATCTTAATGGTACAAAAATGTAGGTGGAGTGACCAGAATGGGATTGGACACACCATTTCTACCTAGCATTTGAATTTTTTCCCATACCTTCATTAGATGATATAATGAGAGAATCACAGTACTGGAAGGAACCTTGGTCAGCATCTTCTGTGTAAGAGGTCTACCAAGGTCACACAGCCAGTTAGTAGCAGAGCTAGAGTTAGAGCACAAGGAGAAGGGTCCTCGTCTTGGTGAACAAAAGATAACATGGATGTACTTCAAAAGATCTAGCTGTGACTCTTCACTCTGCCCCCTCTTAGCTGGGGACCTTGCATAAGTTACCTAACCTCCCCAAACCATTTCCTTATAGAGGTGTGAACAATAAATGAGATAACATGTAAAGTACCATACATTGTATGTAGTCTTAAGTTATGGGTGAATGTCAATTGCTATCCTTTCCATGTTAGGGCTCTTTGGTTTTGGACTTTGAGAGGTCCCTCCCAGGTAGTTAAGCAAAACCCATAGTTTTCAATTGTCTCCTCCACTTCCAGGGCAAGGAGACTGTTTGGTCACCTGCCCACCTAGGGCAGTGTCCTTTACTGAGCTGTAAACTGAGTGTCAGTTAACAGAATGCCAGAACAGAGTAGGGGATTATGCCTTTGACAGGCACAGGGCTTCCTTCAAGTCCAGAAGATGCTTCATTCCAGTCCTTAAAGCCATTAGTCACCTCAGTCTCTGTTATGATTATCCCACCCTAAGAAGATCTGGTCGATTCCTAGGAAGTATTTTGGATAGAAAGTAAAAGATTTGTGTTCCCACTTTATAGTTCTCAAGGGTGAGAATGAACCAAGAATGTATTCTGAGCTCCCTCTTAGGCCCTGGAAACATTATACTATCAAATACAAACCACTACTTATAACTGAATTTTATTACTTACAGTCATAGTTTTCCCACTACAAAATATTGTCTTAATTTTAAGTAGCATGCTTACTCCTCAAAATCTAACTGAAAACTTTCCATGCTACCCAAGTGTTCAATCTAAACAAATATAAGCTCTGTCTTGCAGTAATGCTTGTCCCAAACTTCCTCCTTTTTCATAGGTTATTGACCCAGAGTATTTTTACATTTTGTTACTTTCCCAGATATGGATCTAACTGATTCTGAAACACATTTTCCTCATCTTATTTTCTACCTTTCACTGGCAGGCCTACTATTGTACTCCTAACTCCCTTCTAAATCACTTTAGGGCTTTTCCAGAGCCCACCCCAAAGCAATCCACCTTTTCAACACTTTTGCGTCAGCCACTTGGAGGGAAAAATAAAGGACACATTCCTTGACAACTACTCAACTTTAGGGGAGCCTACTATATGTAAAAACTGAACAAAATTCTGTCACTTTATAAGTGACATAAAGCAAACTACTTAACATTTCTTTTTTAAGATTTTCATTGAGAGAGAGAGAGGGAGAGAGCACAAGCTGGGGGAGGGGCAGAAGGAGAAGGAGAAGCAGACTCCCCACTGAGCAGGGAGCCCAACCTGGGGCTCGATCTCAGGACCCTGGGATCATGACCCGAGCCACAAGCAGATGCTTAATTGACTGAGCCACCCAGGTGCCCTGCTACTTAACATTTCTAAGCTTCAGTTTCCCCATCTGAAGAAGGGAGATAGTGATAGAACCCATTACGTAGGGTAGTTTTGAGTAATAAGAGATAATGAATATAAAGGACTTAGTGTGTATCTATCTGGCATATACAAGTAACCAATGCTGGCTAGTGTTGTTGTTGTCATTAGACAGTAGAGAGCACAAAGATGCAGAAGATGTGTTCCTCACCCTCAAGGAGCTTACAAGTTACTTGGGATAACAAGACATAACTGCGTGACAAGACCTCAGCATTAGAGATATCCTAATAAATTATGTGATGCTATTATTTGTCAGATGAGTGAAGGACAGAATAGTGTGGGCTAGAATATAACCTGGAAAGACTTTAGGTTGATGGAGCAATAATGACCTGGACCTTGATGGATGAAATGTTCTTAGGCGGGTAGTGAGAAAGGAAGAGCATTCTAAGTAGGAGAAACCCTAATAAGCAACATGTAGCTAGGAATGTGCAAATATTTAGAAGACCTTGAGTGACAGGTTCAGAGGAGAATCATGCCAATGTGAGTTGGAGCCAGATTAAATTGAGTAAAACATTGGGTATAACTACACTGTGGGCATTTGAGGTTTGAAGACACAAAGCTATGGAAGCTTAATGTGGTGGTGGTATTTGGGTGAGTTTGGGAGGAACGGACAACAACAGAAAGTGAACACATTGTTAAAATCACCAAAACTTAAGGTGAAGAACAGAGACACATACAGGTGACTATCTAGAGGTGTAAAGTGAAGCTAGGTCTGAAATCCACTTAGAGGGAAGAACTGTGCTCTGACTTAGTATGCAAGGGCAGAGTGGAGTTGGGGTGTCATGCAAGGAGGAGGGAGACACAGAGCACTCTAAGGTTTTAATCCCAGGAGGCAGATTTAATCCCAGCTGAAAGTCATTCATTCAGTCATTTGTTCAATAATATGAATTCTCCACAGTCTGCATCAGACCCTGTGTCAGCTCATTGGGATCCAGAGATGAACACAGCAGTCCCTGCCTTCCAGGAAGTAACTGACTTGTCAGAAAGGGAAACTAGCCTGGGGAAGAAAGATGAATATTTACTCATAAGTTATAGATCTGAAAAAAACTTAAATGTCATCTAGAGTACTCCTCACTTTGCCCCACCTGAAACAAAATGTAAAGAAAACTGAAGTCCAAAGAGAGTAAAATTCACACCTCTAGTTACTGTCAGAGCTAACCCAGAATTCTTTTGTTTTTTTTTGAAGGGGAAGTGGTTGGTGAAAGGAAGTGGGAAGGTGGAGTGGTAATCCAGCAGTTCACCTTCATGCTCATGTGATTCTGAAAGAGCACTAGGCTTCAATTTGGACTTGAGATTGACCTGTGGAAGGGCCAGACTTTGAATGAGGGAGTCTCACTGGACTTTGGGGGTAGAAGGGGTGGCACATAGGATCCTTTTTGCCAGCTCCAGTCTCCCAGAAACTTCCTCTGAACGATTTAGGCTCTGGAGAAGATGAGGTGTCTGCAGACATGTTGTGAGGCTTCCCTAGGGACAACCTCTGGCATTTTCACCGTAGACAGCTGTGGCTGCTGGGGGAGGGTGACAGGCCATCTGAGGAATAAAGAGCCAGTTTAGATGCACCACTGGTTGCAAAGAAGAGTTTGCTGGAAAAGAATAATGCAAATAGATGGCTGAGCCCAGAGGAATGAGAGACCTTAGTAGACTATCTGCCCCTACAACTGGGAAGAGCCAGGACTAGGGGTCTTTAGCCCCGAGCCCAGAGTTAGAAACCTCCTAGCCAGCCAGCAAGAGCACAGGTCTCTGCAAGCAGCTCTGAGGCCGCTGAGAGTGTGCTTCTAATGTGAAGCCAGGAAATGTGGAGTTTGGCCTTGGCCCTGCTACTCACCAGCTGAGCGTGTGGGGACCACCAGCTTCATTAACTGGGCTTCAGCTTCCCTTCTGTAAAATGGCAACTTCAAAGTTGGCCCCTCCTAGTAATTCCCTAAAAGACCTTTGAACCAGAGGGAGGTCTACAAGTGCTTTGCTTTGATCCGTACAGTTAGTGTTCTGGGATGCAGGCCTACAGAAGCAGGGAGGAGAGAGAGGATTTCTTTCCTTTTTATGGATGAATAATATGCCAGTGTATATATGTATGTATGTGTGTCATTCATCAATGGACACTTAGGATGTTCCCATGTCTTGGCTATTGTAAAGAATGCTACAACAAACACGGATGCAGAAATCTTTTCAAGATAAAAATAATGTTTCCTTCGGATAAATACCCAGAAATGGAATTCCTGGATCATAAGGTAGTTATGTTATTAGCTAAGTTAAATTTTTGATGGGCGCCTGGGTGGCTCAGTTGGTTAAGCGACTGCCTTCGGCTCAGGTCATGATCCTGGAGTCCCTGGATCGAGTCCCGCATCGGGCTCCCTGCTCGGCGGGGAGTCTGCTTCTCCCTCTGACCTTCCCCCCTCTCATGTGCTCTCTCTCATTCTCTCTCAAATAAAATAAAAAAAAAATAAAATCTTTAAATTTTTGAGGAACTTCCATGCTGTTTTCCATAGTAGCTGCACCAATTTATATTCCCACCGGTAGTACGCAAGAGTTCCCTTTTCCCTACATTCTTGCCAACACTTGTTAAAATGGCTATTATCAAAAAGACAAGAAATAACAAGTGTGAGGTGATATTTCATAATGGGTTTTTTGGGGGGGTTTTGTTTATTTTTTTAAAGATTTTATTTATTTGACAGAGAGACAGTGAGAGAGGGAACACAAGCAGGGGGAGGGGGAGAGGGAGAAGCAGGCTTCCTGTGGAGCAGAGAGCCCGATGTGGGGCTCAATCCCAGGACCCTGGGATCATGACCTGAGCCGAAGGCAGATGCTTAACTGACTGAGCCACCCAGGTGCCCCTCATAACAGTTTTGATTCCCTTGTATTTCCTTGATGTTGAGTACCTTTTCATGTACGTGTTGGCCATCTGTATATCTTCTTTGGAAAAATACCTGTTCAGATCCTCCACCCATTTTAATTAGATTTCCTTTTTCTTTTCTTTTTTTTTTTTTCTTCTTTCCTTCCTTTTTTTCCTTCTTTCCTTCCTTCCTTCCTTCCACTATTGAGTTGTATGAATTCTTACTTATTTCGGGTATTAACCTCTTATTAGCTATATGATTTGCAAATATTTTCTCCCATTCTGTAGGCTGCCTTTTCATTTTATTGATAGTTTTCTTTGCTGTATAGAAGGGCTTTAGTTTGAAGTGATACCACTTGTTTACTTTTGCTCTTTGTTGGCTTTGTTTTTGGTGTCAAATACAAAAACTCATTGTAAAGACCATTGTGAAGGAGCTTATCCCCTGTTTTTTTCAAGGAATTTTATGATTTCCAGTCTTAAATTTGAGTCTTTAACTCATTTTGAGATGATTTTTGTGTATGGTGTATGTGTGTGGCTGTCCAGTTTTTCCAGTACCATTTATTGAAAAGATCTTTCCCCATTGTGTATTCTTGGCTACCTTATCATAAATTGACCATATATTTTGAGTTTATTTTGGGCTATCTATACTGTTACACTGATCTATGTGGCTGTTTTTATGCCAATACCATACTGTTTTGATTATTAGAGCTTTATAATATAGTTTGAAATCAGAAAGGATGGTCCTCTTGCTTTCTTGTTCTTTCTCAATATGGCTTTGGTTATTCAAGATCTTTCGTGGTTCCACATAAATTTTAGGATTCTTCTATTTTTTAAGTTTTATTTAAATTCCAGTTAGTTAACATATGGTATAATGTTAGTTTCAGATGTACCGTTTACTGATTCAACACTTCCATTCAACAACCAGTGCTCATCACAAGTACACTCCTTAGTCTCCATCACCTATTTAACCCATCCCCCTGCCCACCTCCTCTCTGGTAACCATCAGTTTGTTCTCTATAGTTAAGAGTCTGTTTCTTGGTTTTTCTCTTTTTTCCCCATATTGTTTTTTTTTTTTTTCTTAAATTACACATATTAGTGAAATCATTTGGTATATTTCTGTCTGATTTCTATTTCTATGAAAAATGTCATTGGAATTATTAAAGGCATTGCATTGTAGATTGCTTTGAGTAGTATGGACATTTTAACAATATTCTTCCAATCCATGAGCATGGAATATTTTTCAATTTGTGTCTTCTTCAGTTTCTTTCATCAGTATCTTATAGTTTTCTGTGCACAAGTCTTTCATCTCCTTGGTTATATACATTCCTCAGCATTTTATTTTTTTTTTGATATGATTGTAAATGGGATTGTTTTCATAATTTCTCTTTGTCTATTAGTGGATAGAAATGCATCACTTCTATATACTGATTTTGGATCCTCCAACTTTACTGAATTCATTTACTCTAAGACTTTTGGTGGAGTCTTTAAGATTTTCTATATACAATATCATGTCATCTGCAAATAAAGACATTTTATTTTTTCCTTTCCAATTTGGATGCCTTTTAATTCTTGCTTAATTGCTCTAGCTAGGACTTCCAGTACTGTATTAAAGAAAAGTGGTGAGAGTAGACATCCTTATCATGTTCCTGATTTACAGGAAAAGTTTTCAGCTTTTAACCATTGATGATTTCCGTGAGCTTGTCACATGGCCTTATTATGTTGAGGTATGTTCCCTCTACACTCACTTTGTTAAGAGTTTTTATCATGAACGGATGTTGAGTCCTGTCAAATGCTTTTTCTGCATCTATTGAGATCCTATGATTTTTATTTTTCATTTAATGTAGTATATCACATTGATTTATTGGTGGATATTGAATCATCCTTGCATCCCTGGAATAAATCCTGCTTGATCATAGTGTATGACGTTTTTAATGTGTTGTTGAATTTGGTTTGCTAATATTTTTTTTTTTTGAGGATTTTTACATCCATATTCATCAGGGATTGGCCTATAATTTTCTCTTAGTGTCTTTATCTGGTCTTAGGGTCAGAGTAAAGCTGGCCTCATAAAATGAGTTTGGAAGTGCTCTTTCTTCTTCTATTTTCTGGAAGAGTTTGAGAAATATAGGTATTAATTCTTCTTTAAATGTTTAGTAGAATTACCAGTGAAGCCATGTGGTCCTAGGCTTTTTTTTTTGGATCTGATTTAATCTTATTAGTAATCAGTGTGTTCAGATTTTCTATTTCTTCACGATTCACTCTTGGAAGATTGTATGTTTCTACAAATTTATCCATATCTTCTAGGTTGCCAATTTTTTTGGTGTATATTTGTTTATAATAGTCTCACGATCCTCTGTATTTCTGTGATATCAGTTACAACATGTCCTCTTTCATTTCTGATTTTCCTTATTTGAGTCCTTTATTTTTTTTCTTGGTGAGTCTAGCTAAAATTTTGTCTATTTTGTTTATTTTTTAAAAATTCAACTCAGTTTCATTGATATTTCCTATTGTCTTTTTAGTTTCTATTTCATTTATTTCACTCTGATCTTTGTTATTTCCTTCCTTTCACTAGCTTTGGGCTTAATTTGTTGTTTTTGTTTTTGCTTTTCTAGTTTTTTGAGGTGTAAAGTTAGGTTGTTTGTTTGAGATCTTTCTTGTTTCCTTATGTCAGCATCGATCACTATGAAGCTCCCTCTTGAATTGCTTTTGCTATATCCCATAAGTTTTGGCATGTTGTATTTCTGTTTTCATTTGTCTCAATATATTTATTTCCCTTTTGATTTCTTCTTTGACCCATTGGTTATCCAGTAGCATATTGTTTAATCACATATTTGTGAATTTTCTGGTTTTCTTCTTATAACTGATTTTTAATTGCATACTATTGTGGTCAGGAAAGATGCTTGATATTTCAATCTTCTTAAGGTTATTAAAACTTGTTTTGTAGCCTAACATATGATCTGTCCCAGAGAATGTTTCATGTGCATGTGAGAAGAATGTGTATTCCCCTGCTTTTGGATGGAATGTTCTGTAAATGTCTAAGTACATCCGGTCTAACATGTCTTTTAAGTCCAGTGTTTCCTTATTGACTTTCTATCTGGATGATCTATCCACTAATGAAAGTGAGGTATTGAAGTTCCCTACTATTGTCATATCATATTGCTGTCTATTTCTACCTGTAGGTCTGTTAATATTTGCTTTATATATTTCAGTACTCCCATGTTGGGTGCATAAATATTTACAAATGTTATGTCCTCTTATTGGACAGCTAAGAATTCTTTGTCAGATTATGCCACCATCTCTCCACACATAGCCCTCACTGTTGAAACTATTTTTTTGATACTCAATCATGCATTGACTTGAGACATCATTCATGGGTTATCAAACAAGGGAATGGAAGGCCATCACAAACTGCAAACTGTGAGGGAAGGTAAACTATTGCTAACTCACTTCTCATGTGCTGATGCCTTCTTATCCCCAAAAGATTCTAAGTTACTTCCAAGGACCATGTAGTCAATATCTGTGAGAAAAAGGACATCATCTGCCATCCAAATGAAAGCCTGCCTCCCCTCTCCCTCACTGGCTATACCCAAACATTCCTGAAATCCTACACTCTGTTCCTTCAATATTGCTTGAATTGGTCATTTCATTTATACTTCCACTGCTATTGCCTTAGTCCAAGTCCTCACTGCAGTTAGCTCTTAATTTTTTGCCTCCCTCATTCCAACCCACCTTTTTCACTCTGCCATCACTGAGCCGAACCTGTTCCTCTTCTCCTTTAAAATCACTTCTATTTCCTCATCCTCTATAGGATAAGAGCCAGTGTGACTAGTTGTTTTTCCTCCAGAAATTTCCTGCCATTTATTTCTATGATCCCACAAAAAAACCACCCACCATTATCTGAACACCCCAAGATTTTCATCTCCCCATGCTTTTGTACATACTGTAAATTCTGTCTTGTTCTTCTTCCTGCCACCTGAACTCCATCTTTCAATGCCCACCTCAAAAATCAACTCCCTTCAATATAGACATCTATTAATTTTATTTATTTATAGCACACACCAGGACATAAAATAAAAGGATATGTTTCATACAGAGAAACACACTATATAGCAAAGTGAAATATATTCGAAAACTTAGCAAATGATATGAAAGCAAGATGAAGACAGGAGTGATATTAGGCCATGAAGTGCTTCTCAAACAATTCTACACATTTGCTAGCCCTTCATAGTATTCACATAAGTCTCTGGGGCCCCTCAGTGTTTGTGTTTTACTCCTCCTCTAGACTATAAGTCGTTAAGAACAAGAAATTCATCTTAATCAATTCTGTGCCTCCAGTGTCTCAAATAATATGCAGTATTTGCTAAGCACTCAATAAATGATTATTGGATAAATGAGTAAATGAACGTTTCAATGGATATCATACTCCTCTTTATACCCCTCTCCCAGGACTGAATAATTTATATGTAATGTATGAAGTGATGGAGAGAAATTCAGAGAAATTCATATCCAAATACTTGGAAATGTGATCATCTTCTTTGGGGAAAACAGATTAATCTTTGGGAATATGTTAAATATCAAGAAAGAAAGCTTGGAAATAAAAGAAATGGACAAAGGAGCCAGTGAAAGAGAATAGAGAAAGTGTTGGATGGAAAGGAGTAGTAAGGAGGTAGGAAAGACAGGGAGAGTTAATAGGTCAATGCTGTGAATATTCAAGAGACACAAGTTGTTCTTGAGTCTGATTTGTTTTCTATTCCCTGTGCCCTTCATGTAATAGGTGCTAAATAAACATAGTTCTGTCAGAAGTTGGGCAGAAAAACTTTAAAGCTCCAAGTCAGGAGCTCAACAGGGTGCAGAACCTTCTTGTCTTCAGATTTAGTTCGAGCCTCCATGTGAACACATCTTTGCACTATTTGATATGCTTATGTTTCCATCAGCTTTAATTCATTTCTGGCCACCTGTTCCTCCCAACACTAGAGCTCTCAGAAACAATTTTTTTAATCTGCATTTTTTATGTGCATTAACAACCCTGGTTGTTAACTCTTGGGAGAATAAGCATTCCTTTCAGATCCCGATTGATTTCTGCATCTGCCTGGGCATTCCTGACTTACTTAACATGCTCTAGGATGTAACCTGTGAGTCTACCTGTGCAGTCTTGGGTAGCCTCACCTCACTCTTCTAATGTTCATTTGTTCCCTGTAGAGTTACTCAGCTCAGAAACTCTCCTCTCTTTCCCCATTCCCAGCCGTGAGCTCTTTGGCCCTAACAGAGTCAGAGATTAAAATGTTTTTTGTTTCTTACACTAAGTTTTTAAATTCACTCAAAAGGAAGACTATGCCGCTTTGTTTTTTATTCCAATGAAGCTTAAAATCACTATAAATTCTCAAAAGACTGACAGCTGGTCACAAAAGACAGTGATTACATTGAAATATTCTTTATAAAATCTCTACTATGTTTTGTGAGAAATCTCATCCAAATGTTTCTGATTTTGAAATTGCCACTTGTAATTGCTATTTAAGTCCAGGAAGCATTTTGACTATCATCTGTAACATTTTAAAAAGACTTTTTTCTTTTGAAATCACTTTTTCAAAGTTTGTATCACATATATTCTTGTTCTATAAATCTAAGAATTAGGTGGTTGCTAATTCAAACATATTCTCCATGTAGGATCGCCACAAATAAAGCTGCTTATTTAATTTGCAAAGTCATTCCCTTCTATGCATTCTCATTGGGATAAACCCCTTCTTGCCATCTAACTTTTAAGGGGGGAAAACCCATAAGAGTCACACACAATATAAAAATACTAAAAATGGAAAAATGGGAACTTTCAGAATGAAGTAAAATCTAAACAGACTACCCTAAGTAAGTCAAAAAAGGGTAGAAAATGGAAGTAGAAAATATCTTATGATCTGGGTGATTTTCTCAGGGACTTTTAGGAGCCTTAGGACTTTCCCAGAAATAAAAGAAGTAAATTGTAAGAAGCCTGACTATGCAGCTTTAAGAAGTATAAAATCTTACAAAAAATGTTTTTTAATGGGAATTCATCTTGCCAATGTAATTTATGGTACTTTTGCATACAAAGATCACCTCGGGAGTACAAGTTTGCAGCCCTGAACTAAATCAACACAGGCTCTGATACCCCCTGAAATTATCACCGGGAAAGATTTTAAGAAACCTGAAATTCAAGTGCTGGGGATGCAGCTAAATAATTCTAAATGCTAAAATAGTAAAATTGTAGAGATAGCAGAGACTTCAGAAACTAATTTGTAAATGAGAAAAATGAGCCCTCAAGTGTATTGGACTGGCAGTGAAATGACTGAATGTGTGAAGATATGGGCACAGACAGAAGGCAACATGCTTTAGATAATAGGAAAAATTATGTGCAAAAGTTAACACTAAAGGGGATTGGGTGTAATCCCATTTCTATGGGATGCAGTGGTCTCATCCTCAAAGACCCCAAGCTTCAGTCCAGGCTCACCCATGGCACACTCCTGACTTTCTCTCCCTAAGTACAGAGAAGTTGGTGACAATGAAGGTGGTAATACAAAGAAACTTGAAAATTCAAAGCCAGTGATAACTTGGGGAAAATGAAGAGATGCAACGTGTGAAAGCCAAAAAGCTCATGATAATTATGAGAATAGAAAATTGACTAATTTTAGACAAACTATTAGTGAAAAGTGCATAACTACATTATGAATTTTCTTTCGAGCATGTAATTAAAAATGTGTCTTAATCTATTTTTAAGTGTCATTTTTGAATTCAGGTTTGTCATTTTTAAAGATTCATATGTTAATTTGATCTATAGTAACACTAAGTACCACTCCTTTAGAAAAGCAAATTATACTATGGAAAAGAATGCTTAGCAAAAACTTCTGTTTTGTTCTTTGTGGGGGTGGCAGAGTTTCTAGATTATAGGCACCAGAACCTAGTCTCATTATCTCTCTGAGTACTGTGTCCTACCTTTGCTATACCTCTATGTAAAAATGGCTCCCAGGTGGCCCCATAGCCAGCTGTGGTTCTAGGTGCTTTTTCACGAGCATAGCAGGTTTGTGTTTGAGTTAGGTGGGGTGCTTGAAATGGTAATATTTAGTGCCTCTAGGCATCAGAGTTTGCTGTTGGTAAAGAAGATAATAAAAGGAGGGGAAAACCCAAATTACTTCAAATAAGCCTAAACTTCAAAAGTTTCAAAGCTCAGAGGCTGGTAATTCGAGTTAAGGATCTTTTGTGGGCTGAACTTGACTTAATTAATGCCCCACCCCTGCCTTTACCAATAATGCATTCAAAAAACAGAAATAGAAACCATCTTTTGGAAATCAGATAAAGAAAAAACTAGGTCCATTTGGCCAAAAGAGAACTGGAGAAGAGGTTCACAAACCATCTTCAGGGATATACCATGATATGATGAGAGGGTCAGTAGACTTGTCCTAGCAGGCATTCAGTAATGTGAGCTATCTTCATTAATGGCAAGAAGAAATTAGTTTAAATTTCAAAAAATAAGAAGCACAGCCTAGTGGATAATTACTGAAAAATACCTATATAAGAAAATCCAACCTCTGAGTACTTTAAGAATAGAGTAGAAGGCAAGAGAATAGATTGCACTTCCCTACATCATATCCTATTTGAACACATCAAAAGTAATTTCACATATGATCGCTTTTGTGATATCTCTGGGATTATTTGGAAGGAAGATTATCGTATTTGTCTCTGTGTTCCTATATTCCTACTAATATATTTTATAGAAGGAAGAGAGAAAAACTTGTTCTAGCTACGTGTCTCTTGCTAAGCCTATAAGCACCTGAGAATGGTGGAGGTGAGATGAGAAGCCTAGGAGAAGAGAGGAAATGAGAACTGAAAGTGCTCAGAATCAGGGCCATCCCAACCCAAGGGAAAACATGGCTACTGACTAAGCAGATATCAGGGACTCCACTTCCACCAGAGCCCAAGCTGCTCCATCAGAGGGATAAGAACTTCTGGGAACACCAATTATAAAGGAAGACAGTAGCTATCAACTCTAACTGTACCATATTATCTGAGCCCAAGTTTACAGAATTCCCACCATCTCTCCACTCCAAGATCATTCTTCTTTGCAAAATCCCAAGTCCAGAGAGAAAATGGAGGGTTTTTTAGTTGATACCTTATTATATTAGGCAAAACATATTTTCCTCTTTCCTTGAAGCTACCAGGCTTTCTAAAATAGGAATAATAAGGACATCTGATGAAAATTCTCAGCTATCAATTCTCCAGAAGATGCCCAGAAAAACCTGTTAAGCAAAGCTAAGTTTATTAAACTTACTGAAGTAAGGGAGGATGCCACCTTGACAGTCTCAAAACAGAAAATTGAAACAATTTATCTATAGAGTTTTAGGGCTCAGGCTGGATGACTCTAAGGCAAGGTTTCTAAGGTAGGAAAATGGTTGAGATTGGGCTGAATTTATGATGAAAAAACTTGGTTTGGTGGCTACAATGGGTCATAGATGTTAAAGCAAGTCCTGAAGTAAACTGTTGAGCTGGCATTACAGGTTGGGTTTTCTGTGAAGCAGACTTTGGGGCACAGTTTAATATTCAGGATGTTTACTAGGGAATATGCTTGAGATTAACACCTGTGCAAGAGAGGGAGAGGAAGTCAGATTGGCTACAGGGAGAAGTTTGTGATCTCTAGTCTCAGTCAATCCCCACAGAGAGCTCTGTGTGTATAAAATGAGGCATCAGAAATGTCCTACATTGGACCCCATCAATGGACATGGGCTCCCTCTGGAAGGAAGTAATGGGCAAGGCAGCTTTCTGCACTGAGGCAATCTCTGAAGGGAATGGCAGATAAAGGCTTTCCGCCAACAGCATTCGCCAGCAGCTAGGGCAGAGGGATCTGGACAGGGTGGTCCACAGTCTCGTCATCCATGAACATATATTCCCTAAACAAGCAGCCTTGGTTATTGCTTGGTCTTAGCACTGTTTAACACAGGAGTAGGAAAATATGTCTGGTCCCATTATTTAACACAGGAATAAGGAATTAGGACAGTCCAGTTTTCAAAATTAGTTCCACTTCTTTCCTCCTGATACGCGATTTATCTGAATCTCAGAGAAAGAAATGCCCTTCCTTTATGTCAGTTTGGTTCTCAATTCCATCTATCCTCACTTACATTTTTCCATTTATGTATCCCATGTATTATTCCCTTATTCTATGCATGTTCCATTATCCCTCACCACCCATAACTTCTCTACATAAAAACTTTAAGCTTTCCTAGTTTAATTAATTAATTTTATTTATTTAGGCTTGTAGATCTCTATATAATCACCCACCTTCCTTTCATCATCATAAAAAAGAAAAAAAGAAAAGAAGAAAGATCTTAGTGGCCTCATTTTTCCTACCAATTCTTCCTATTCTAACTTTACTGTTCTATTGAAACTACCCTTGGGAAGTCACAGCAATTTAAGATTATCCCCTATTTGCAACCTTCCTCTTAAAACTCACTCTTCTTGGCTTCTTGTATTCTGCAGGTTTTTCTTCTGCTTCTGAGGCAATTATTTATTTGTCCTCTTCATTGTCTTTCCTTCCTCCCCATCATTTCTCTCAAAAATGAAGATGTTTCCCATATATAGCTTTTCCACCCTAGTTATACTTTCCTCGTTGTTGATGTCTACTCATAGAAACAGCACCTTTATAAGAATAATACATCCATGACTTTTTTCAATATCCAATTACCAGCTAGAAGTTTAGAATTGATTTGTCAGTACTTCAAACTCATCATTTCTAAAAGTAGACTCAACATCTACCCCTTCAAGGCTACATTTCTCATATTTCCTATCTACATCCCTATGTATATTCCTATTCTACACAGAATGCTCTGTATTAGGATGTCATCAGAGAAACAGAAACCATGCCAGTTATTCCAATAGAGAGAATTTAATACAAGAAATAAGTTAAACAGGTATTGGAGAATTGCGAAGAAAAACAAAAGGGAATTCTGGGGTAACACAAAGGTAGTAACTGCAGGAAGCACTTGTAGTGTTGGTAGGGCAGAAGGAAGAGGCTAGGGTTGTTAGGACCTAGACTCTTGGATATGGGGAGAGAGCTCTGCGTGGCTGGGAGTGATGCCTTAGGATCTCAGAAGAGGTGCCTCATGATGCCAGACTCAAACTCCTGTGGAGGGGTTGCCAGGCAGCTGGTGCTGTAACTCCGAGGCAGCTCTATTACAGTCTGGTTCCGGGAGTGCGGGAACAAACTGGAAATCAGAACCAACTGCATCTGCCAAAGTGAAGAACCATTGTGGTGATGACTTGACAGGAAATAGCAAGCAAAACAGGAAGGAGTGTGTCCCTTTTCCCCACTCCACACCTCATAGGGAGCAGTTGGGAAAACAGAAATGTGCTTTGCAGAGTCCCAGCCCCAGCATCCCAGGGCAGGGAACAGGGTGAGTTTGGAGCTCAAAGGGGATAGTTTCATAACCAGCACTGATGTTATAACCTTGTAAACCAGGGATTGGTAAACCATGGCCTGTGGGCTGGATGTTTTAGTAATAAAGTTTTATTGGAATACAGTCTTGCTCATTCATTTACATATTAGCTATGCTTTCATGCTATGGTGGCAGAGTTGAGTAGTTGCCATGAGACTGTCTGGTTCACAAAGCCTAGATATGTATCTGGCCCTTTACAGACAAAATTTGCCAACCCCCACTCCAAACTTCCAATCTGAGCAACTCCATTATTTTGACAACTGCACTCCCTTCACCCTCAATAGAGAATTATCTGCCAAGTTAGACCTCTGTAATACTACCATTCCTTCTTCCTGTTTCCTCAGTCATTACATTTCCTCTTGGTCATCTCCTTTCATCTGTCTTCAGTCTGCTTACCTACAGCTACCAAATTACTCTTGAGAAAACCCATCTCTGGCAATGTTTCTGTTCTGCGCAAATACCTTCAATGCTTCTCACATTTGCTTAAAAAAAAAAAATTAAACCTATTTCCTGTGTTTGGGGCCAGATACATTTCCTAGCTGTTTCCCCACTATTTTCATACAAACTCCAATCACTGACTTTTCTCTAAAAAACCCTACTCTTTACTATCTATGTGATTTTTGTACTGATGCTTCTAGTTTGAGAGAATCAAAAAAAAAAAAAAAAAAAAAACCTCCACTCCTCACCTGAGTTAAAAACCAATAGAAATAGACTCTCAACTGCAGTCAGGAAAATGGAGATCAAAATGTTAGACTTATTATTAGGAAAGCTGGGGTGGATTGTGTGGTTAATTTACACAATAAAACTGGTATACTGACACTTTCTACTACACTATCTCCCATTCATTACCCAGTTAGACCTTAGGAAAGCCCACCCAAGGGAAAAACTTAGACCTGCAAAATAAAACACTATCTAGGATCTCTGCCTCATACTGAGCCAGGATGGAGAGAATATAATAAAAATTAGCACCCCAGTTATTGGAACTTTGTAATAAATTACTGTCAAATGAAGCAACAAGGACTAATAGATGTCTCTCATTATCAGAAGGGGTGGAGTAAGAAATAAGATGGGTAAAAGACATGGGGGTTAGCTAAAGACCCTCCTATTAAAAAAAAAAGATTGTGGAAGGTTGGGGCGAGGGGGTTCCTGCATCATTTCCTATTTTTTTCTTTTATTCTTTGGGATCCACCATGAATCATAACAACCAAGAGAGTGACAATCCTCCAAAAGGGAGGAGATCAGCTGTTCATCAAGGCAATCTTGTTTCCACCTTCATGGGCTGCTTCCTCAATACCACCTACGCTCCTTTGTTACCCTCCTGTGACTACTAGTAAGAAGCATAAAAATGCTCCCAATAGTACATTCATTAGATTGACTCCAAATCTACAGTACATCCAAGACTGAGAATTTGCTCCCTTTTTTATTTCCCATCCCAAATTATGCCCAACTACACTGCTCAGTATAGCTCACCAGAGGTTAGGCAATATGATTAAATGGCAACACTAACCTATTCCACTAATAAATTTGCACCAACATAGAGGTGCCGAAATTTGCATATAAACTCTCTCCCATTCTGAAATTCCCAGAAGAAATTGAAGTCCAAAGATTAAATTATCTTGCAACTTAGAATTCAAATAATTTAAAGTGTGAAAGAATTAACGACCTTAATTCTTTCTCTCCAGTTCTTATTCTACTTAGGCTCGGGCGCCTGGGTGGCTCAGTTGGTTAAGCGACTGCCTTCCGCTCAGGTCATGATCCTGGAGTCCCTGGATCGAGTCCCGCATCGGGCTCCCTGCTCGGCAGGGAGCCTGCTTCTGCCTCTGACCCTCCCCCCTCTCATGTGCTCTCTCTCTCTCATTCTCTCTGTCTCAAAAAAAAAAAAAAAAATCTTATTCTACTTAGGCTCAGTGAAAGGACTTAGGCTCAGATATCTGGTAGAGTCTGGATTCTTTCAACCACTGCTACGTGGGATTTTTATCACTAAAATGAGCATAATTTCTCATGTTCCCCAACATTTAAAGAACCCAAAGACATACCCAGATTATCCCAGCAGTAGCACTACACTCACGAAATTTTAAATAAGACAAGAGCTAGAGAGTTCATCTCAGGTGAAACAGTTTCCCAAACTCAACCTTAATCTAGACCCACATTAACATGGCCAAGGATCATGGCAGCAAATCAGTGGTACTGAGGGAAAGAGGGTCTCAATTTTAGTCATTCCAAGATGCTAGTCAGCTGATATGTTATCTAAAATTCATAACTATGAAGTTAAACCCAACTGGGAGAGATTTCTCATAAGAGGTTGATTTCTCATAAGAGGTTAATTTCTCCTAAGAGGTTAATATCGTATCTGAGGGAAAAATTTAAGAGCATCCAAGAGCTTTTCTCAGAGAGAGGTGTTGAAGACATCGTAGTCTTCTTAGAAAGTGTAGAAACTTACAGTGGTTACTGTACCAGTCACAAGATCTTATTTCCACTTCCCCTTCAAGTCTTTTGTTTCTGGTGTCTGGTACCATACCTAGCGTGGTATCTCTTCAGACCATCATTTCCACACCCATTTCCAAGCAAGTATTTTCAGGCCTATGACACAAGGGCTGCTACCCCTACCTCTTGGGGTAGAATTGTTTGGGCCTATGAAATCCATTTCCTAGAAAAGATGTTACCCTACTCTCTACATTTTTTTTCTGTCTGCCAGAGTCTTAGCCTCAGTAGATCTCTAAGCTGAAGTTCCTATGAATGTTTCAGAGTATTTTCTTCCTAGGAGTCTAGTGAAAGCTGATTTCTCTGCCTGTGTCCTCAAAGCAGTACTGTCTTCCCTCAGCCTTTGGATGTTCCAGGCTTTGAATAGAATTGCATTCTCCATTTTATTCTTCAGTCATGGGGTACATCTGCGGGGGAAGGGTCACTTTTCTCTTCTGTTCTGTAAATTCTTTCTGAAGGTCTCAGTTGAGATTCTAACAATGAAATCTAATGCTTAAATGGATCATTTCCTCATTTATCACAAGTAGAGCTATACCATAATTTTTGGACCTGAATATAATCAGTTAATGGATATTTTGGTGGTTTTCAGTTATTATGAATAATGCTGCTATGAACATTTCATACAGGCTTTTGTGAAGATGTATATTTTCATTTCTTTGGGGAAGATTCCTAATAGTGGAATGTGGATCATATGGAAAGGGTATGCTTAACTTTATCCAAAATTGTTTTTTAAAGTGACTTTACCATTTTGCTCTCCCACAAGCAATGAATAAGAGTTCCAGTTGCTCCATATCCATCTTGACACTTCATTTTAACCATACCAGTGGGTGGGTAGTATTATCTGATCGTAGTTTTAATTTGCATCAACCTGATAAATATGATGCTGAACATCCTTTCAATTGTGCTTATTATATATATTCCATACATCCAAACCAGTGGCAGGCCAAGTCTGAAGATTAGTAGTTACATAAGTGGATTACACAGGCTGGAGTTGTGGTGTCAGAGTAAACTATAGATTCGGATGAGGTAGGGCCCTGAAACTTCAGTGACTGACAGTAAACATTTCTCTTACTCAGAATGCTTAGAGAATGCATAACTCTCAGGTTTTATCAAAGACAGTGATCAGTAGAGATGCAAATAAACTGAAAGGATTTAGTGGAGAATGAAGGAATAGGGCCTGAGTCCCAGAACTCAGGCATATAGCCCTCATCTTCTCTGATCCTTTCATTCAAAAACAGTTTTTGGCCAGAGCTTCTCCTATGTGGTTAGAACTTGGAGGAGGAAGAGGGTTACACCAGTGTCTCTTGTGTCAGGGGCAGAGTGGGGTGTTGGGAGAACACTGGTCCTGGAAAGCAGGCAGGGGGCCTTGCAATGGGGACAAGTCTTGGTGAAGAGGAAGAAGAGTGAGAAGGAAACTGGAATTGACATATCTTCCGTCATAGAGGTTTTCCTCTGCTTGCTGCCCACTGATCCCTCTTCTTTAATGTCTTCAGTCTTGCCTTGGTGGGTGGTAGAAAGTGGAGATAAAAGGCGAGAATGAGTGTTTAGGGAAAGGAAATTAGGTATGGGAAGTTGGGTTAGGTGTGATAAAGCAAGTGGAAAAGAGATAAGCAATGTGTCAAAAGTAAGAGGCACAGTTTCTAGTCTGCTTCCAATACCCACTAAGAACGTAAGCATGAGAAATCATTTTACTTCTTCAGACCATCTATGAAGTTGGACTGTGGATCCTTGGAAATTCTGTGGTTAGACAGCGGGTGGAGATTCTGTGGTTGTTTCATTGAGCTTTATAAATGCTTTTCCTTGTGATCAGATTTGAAACCTCAGACCTTGCCTTCACTCGTACAAAGCTGATTATTCTAGACATTTGAAAATCTGGACAGTTGGATTTCTGTAACATTTTGCTTGAAATCCAGAGTTCAACAGAAAGTAATTGTTCCTTTAAGGTGAGAGAGTGGGATTAGGCAGCAAAGAGAAGGATAAAGAAACACTTTGATTAAATCACTCCTTGGGTCCTCACATACAAATAGGATTTATTCTCAAAGCACTGTTTGGGAAAAGTTAGACTGGATCCAAGCTTCAACTGGAAGGCAGTCAATGGTTCCTCTATTTCTCATGTTCATTCACTTGGGTTGCTTTATATTAAAAGAGGAGTGCTTTCCAGAAATAGCCATTTTTCTTGACTGTTGTTATGAAATAAATTCAGATCCCACAGCATTTAATATATACCATGAGATGGAGGCGAATAGAAAATCCCCACCGTGATTTCCATTAGAGGGGAAACTCTGACCCAAAATAATTTCATTAAGTCTAGCCTATTTCCCACATTAATAAAGTGAACAGCCATTAAAAGCTAATGTCACCTTCTTTAGGACTCTGGAAGGCCCTGCCAGATAAATCAAGAAAAAAAATTTTATTTCACAGTGATGGGGACCCAGTAACACAAAGGAGGGTGGGCTCTTGGCTAAGTGAGGCAATGGAGTCCTTTCTTAACTTAGGTTCAGACTACACTGACTCCCAAGTATAGTTTGTTCTTCAGGGATGTGCTTACTATAATGGACCAACTGGCAAACAAACCAATGGTCTTCAGCTCCTTTTGGTGGATGTAATGGAAAGGAAACTGGAATTGACAAAGTTGAGTTCACCATTGGCCACAGGACCAAAGTCCATACTGGTCTGTCCCCTCTCCATTCCAACACTTGCTCTTTTAAGAGTAATGAGCATCGATCATCCAGTGGGCTGAAGTCTAAAACTAATCACAACTACAGGATTCAGACTTGGAACAAGGCCACTGGATAGGGAAACTTTAGACTCTTGGTGCTTTGTCAAGGAAGGGTATGGAGTTTCCAAAAAAGAATTAGAGGAGAGAATGGGGAATACTAAGTATAGAAACCCAGATTGGGAGTGGAAAGAAAGGTTCATAGAGGATTCCCCACCCTCAAAATCCCTGGTGTTTACGGGACTCTGGTTGGCTGAAAAATGGTCCACGAAAGACCATCCCTAATCCTAGTCCTAATACCTGGAACCTGTGAATTACCTTGTATGGCAAAAAGGACTTTGTGGATGGGCCTAGTTAAGGATCTTGAGATGGGGAATTATCCCAGATTATCTAGGTGGGACCTAATGCAACCGTAAGTATCCTTATAAGAGGTAGGCAGAGAGAGATGCCACAGCAGAAATGGCGAAGTCAGTGTGACTACAGAAGAAGAGACTGGAGTGATGACAAGCCAAAGAATGCTGGCAGTCACCAGAAGATTTGAGAAAGCAAAAAAAAAAAAAAAAGAGAGAGATTCTCCCTTTGAGTCTCCAGAAGAAGTAGCCCTGCCAACACATTGGCTTTAGGCTGGTGAAACTGATTTTAGACTTCTGGCCTTCAGAACCATAAAAGAATAAATTTGTGTTGTTTTAAACCACCATGTTTGTGGAAATTGGTTATAGCAGTGATGGGAAACCTATACAAGTACAATGTGAATTAGAAAGAGCTATTTTGGGCACCTGGGTGGCTCAGTTGGTTAAGCGTCTGCCTTCAGCTCAGGTCATGATCCTGGAATCCCGGGATCGAGTCCCGCATCGGGCTCCCTGCTCAGCAGACAGCTTGCTTCTCCCTCTCCCTCTCCCTCTCCCTGCCTCTCTGTCTACTTGTGCTCTCTCTCTCTCTCTATTTCTGTCAAATAAATATAAAATCTTTAAAAAAAAAAGAGCTATTTTATCAGGTGCTTTGAAAGGGACGATGTGAGGAGGGGATGGAAGAGATGTACTGCTGGCTTGGAGAGGACTTGAGGAGGAGAAAAGGAGGGAGAGGCTGCTTTGAGAGCTGCCTGCAGGCATATGAGAGGCACTGAGAATGAGGAAAAGTGGTTTGGTTAATGAAGCTTTGCTGTGCTTTGAGAATGAAACCCGTTCCCATTTTGGTATATTCTTAAAAGACTGAGAAGAGCTATGTTTTCAGTTAAAATTATTTCTGGTAGAGTGTCACCTCTTTCAATGTAACTCTGAGTTGGTCCAGAGGTATCTTGATTCTATTTTAGGGGTTTTAGGGGAACTTGTCTGATGTTTTGGATATAAGATGGGGCATTCTGTTGTATTTCGAGTTCAAGTCCTCTTCCTAGCCTAGCTCAAGAGAACATTTCATCAGGACTTCCAAATTATTGGAATACTGATAGAAGAGTGCCATGTCCATTAGACAAGCTGCAGTCCTTTTGAACTATGACCATTGAGCCAGAAGAAAAGAGTAGAGAGGGATCAGACAAAGAAGAAGTCACATGTAGATTCAGTATTTTTGTCAAACAACCATGCTTAGATGTCATTATACTCTTCATTAACATAAAGACTAAAAACTCTCCCTGTGAAACCAGAGAATTTTTTTTTTTTTTGAGAGAGAGGCAGTGGCAGAGGGAATCTTAAGATCTTAAACAGGCTCCGCGTTCAGTGTGGAGCCTGATGCAGGACTCAATCTCATGACCGTGAGCCCAGGGCTCTTTGGAGAAATGGCTGATGCCTGCACTGGGATGGGAAAACACTAGCTGACCCGGGAGTATCTTGTTCTGCCAGAAAGCAAGGAAGTGCTGGGGATGTGGCAGAAGGAAGCCAGAGGCAGTGTCGACAGGGCTCCTACCGGCCAGGAATGGGACAAGGCAAGCATCAGGATAAGATAATGACAGTCACAAATGTTTCGCCGTTGAATAAAACAGGAAACCATACAGATAAAATTGAACGAATGAATACACTGAAAATTTGATAAGGAACAGAAGATTTAGAAGATTTCAAAGTACCTCCCCATAAACTACTTATAACCTATAAAGAGGAAAAGAGTATTTGACGGTGGAGAAGCTTGACAGATACCATTTTAGTCGAGTGATCGAAATGAGCATTATCAGTAATGTAACAGATCAAGATTGTGAGGCACCTGACAGGATGCTGTTAAAAAAAAAAAAAAAGCATCACTCTTGTGCTATTTTTGCCAAAGATCGATACCTGATTTTAATTATCAAGAAACCTCAGACTGACCCAAATCAAGGGGCATTTTACAAAATGACTGCTTGCAATATTCAAAAGTCAAGGCCACGCAGGTCTAGACGGAGAAACTGCCCAGACTGAAAGACACCACAAAAACATGACAACTAAGTACAAGGGGAGATTCTGAACATAATCTTTTGCTATAAAAGACATTAGAAGGACACCGGACAAACTTGAATACAGCCTGAGGATGAGATGGCAGCAATATATCAGTGTTAATTTTCTGATGTTGGGGGACGCCTGGGTGGCTCAGTCGTTTAAGCGTCTGCCTTCGGCTCAGGTCATGATCTCAGGGTCCTGGGATCGAGCCCTGCATCGGGCTCCCTGCTCAGTGGGGAGCCTGCTTCTCCCTCTCCCTCTATTTGTTCTTTCTCTGTCAAATAAATAAAATCTTAAAGAAAAAAATTTTCTGATGTTGGTGGTTGTATCGTGGTTATGGAGAAAAGAGTGTTCTTGTCTATAGGAAATACACACTGTTCAGGGGTGAATAGGGCATTAGGCCAGAAACTCACCAAGGACAAGAAGAGTCCTTCTGCGGTACTTCCAACCTTTTTTAAGTCTGTGGTTCTTTCCATATTTGAAAAGGAAGAAGAAAAAAATGAAGAGCGACTGTTCTGAGCAGTGTAATACCTTCAAGACAGCCAAGTTTGCAAGGGCTAGCTACAACTAAGGTAACCATTTCCTTCCCCCCAAGAAAACAGTGAGGTATTTTCAGGTGCTGAACATCAAACGTTTATTCCTTAGTTTCCTACTACTGCTAACATCTATTTCATGATTAGCTCCCCTTAAAACAAGTCTTTATTTCACAGAAATTGTATCTTTTAATAATCCACTTTGAAATGTCCAGTGCTGAGGATGAGGATGCTTCAGAGCACAGTTTGGACAACCAGGCCAGGTGGACCCCACAGGAAGGCTCTACCCCCACTCTACCCTCCCCCCAGCAAGCTGCAAACCACCCAGAGGACACCTCTGCGGAGCCAACCAGACTGTCCGAGTCAGCTAGAAGCAGAACACCGTACTTGATTCAAATTACAAATGCAGTACTGTACTGCGCACATCCAACATCACACACGCTTACAACAACCTAAGTGTGCGTAATGACATATCTGGTCTCGCTTTGAAAGAACACGATAAGCAGGCACCTACAAATTTTAAAACTACTAAACAACCCCATTTTACCTGAAGTTAAAAATGTTGTTGCACGTACATTGGCTGCTTCAGAAGCATTGGGCATGCGAACAGAAAGTGGAGAAAAGATTCCAGCTAAGACTAATGACAGATTATATGTATTTGGGAATCTTTCCAACCAAATTGTATTCAAAGAAAGCCTATCTTGAAGGGCCAGGGCCAGTTTCCAGGCTGAATGTTTCCTAGGAGAGGGAATCATGTTGATGTTCCCTGATACATCTGTGCTTCTTCCCAGAGCCCGGAAGTACAAATGCAGGCGGACTCACCATGGTCCCCAGGGTGACTTCTGCCTCTGTGGGTGAGAGCAGATCGTTGTCCTGGGCTCAGGGGAGTCTCTCAACCTTTGGAATTCCACCCAGGTCTGGATGGCTGTTCCAGGCTGATGGGACCATTTCAACCTGTCAAGCCCAAAGGTCAGTGTGGCTACAGTGTGGAAGTGACCTCCAGGAACCACAGCTTTCTGCTGAATAGATCATTGTCTCTTTCTCCAGGACAATGCTTGACAGGGAAAGATGGTTTGGGTTTTTTTTTGTTTTGTTTTGTTTTTTTTTTGGTTTGCTATTTTAACATGATCTTCAGAAACAGCCTGGCTTGTAATTAATAGCACCATGAAAACATAGATAATGGTAGAAAACAGAATCATACAATAAAGTCCCTTCTGATTCTGGGCAATTTTTTTTACCACTAATGTGGTCGAAACAAGTCAACAAAGTAAATCATTTTAACTGAATTTGGGAAAATAAGATGTCTTTCTGGAGCAAAAATATTCTTATAGGGAGAATACAGGCAAATGATATAACATATATTTAGTTGCAGCTAAATGAATATGTATTTTATTGAGAAGTAGAGGGGGAAATGTAGATCTTTCTCCCTGCTCAGAATGTCTGTCATCAAGTGGTCATGTAGAAATATTTTAAAAAGGAAAACTGAAGGCAGATGAAGGCATCTAAACTCTTGGAGTGGGGGATTGGTGTTCAGAAGTTTGAAAAGAGTACTGTGTACTGATGTATTATAATAGTACAGTTATATGTCGACACCTCAGAAATAGCTACAGTTCTGAAGCCTCTCCGTCCAGTATCTCATTCAAAAGGAATGCTCATTCCTACAGGAAGAAGAGGTAGTCTGTTAGTGAAATGCAGACAGATACTGGCCCTTGGCTGCCCATTTGCTTTGCAGATTCAGTACCCTTGGCGTCTCTTAAAAATATCTGTAGATGTGTTTGTTTTACTGGCTGGTGCATTGCTAGAAGCAGATATGAAGATCTGGAATTCCATCCCAGTGAGGTCTATTTGTTGAGCGAGCACGAGCTGGGCTTTCTATAAAACTGGTTGCAAGAGGGTGTTTTGATAACCCCACAGTACTGAGGCAACCTGTTAAAATCCCTTCTGACTGACAGAGTCACTGGTCCAGATTGAACAAAACACCAGCAGAAGATGTATGTACTCCAGTCAAGTCTGACTCTCTGCGGTCCAGGGAACGTGGGAATCTTGCGCTTCGTGGCAGGGGAAGCTGGCCAGTGTGGTTCATGCCTGGGTGCCACAGAGTTCCAAAGTATGAGGCACACCTGTAACAACACACAGCACAACATTTTTAAAAGCACTCTATTCCAATTCCCTTCAACAAGTTTGTCCCTTTCATCTGCCTCTTGTACACACGCACATGCCATCGAAACTCTTCTTTAGGCTTCAAGGCTCACCACCAGTTCCGCATTTTCCGTGAAGTTTTTCCCAGCCCACTCCTAACTCCTGTAACAGACGTTAGCTGAATGCTACACTTCACTTAACTGAGTACTTTTGCCACTAGCCCGATTCCACCCTCTCTACAAACACATCAGCTTTCCCAGTGACATCACAGACTGAAGACAAGGACTCTCTTGAGTCTCCGCTCCCTCTACCCAACACGAATTACTCAGCACGGTATTATGCATATAATTATCATACAATAAATATTTGACAGAGGTGCTGAGGCATGCTCTGCTTGAACCTGTGTCTGCTTAGTGGTTTCAGAATACAGAGGAGAGACCCTACCTACCCTCAAGAAGCTTACACTCTGGCCATGTTCGGTTATTACACGTGGTAGGTGGGGTGTGAAAATGTCCACCTCTGATTCCAGCCACAGCTGGGGCAGACACTTCTGCACATGCTGTCCATTCTAGCACAATAGCCCCACCGTGCATTTCTCTGCTTTCTGCCTCTGGGTTTTCTCTGAAGACTTGTGAGACACTCTTCCAAGCATAGAGCATTGTTCCAGGTGCGTGAGGGAAAGCTCGTGAGCCCTGCTGGCAACCCCAAGCCAGTGGGGATGGGAGCCAGTGGATAGATAACCACACTTGCCACCCTTCGGAAGAATGATTCTGGGAGACCTCTGAACATTTCTCAGAAGCTCTGTGGCCTCCAGCTGAGATCTCAGTAATGCAACCTTCATTTGCTTTTCCTCCTTGCCTGTCTCGCTCTCCCTGCTCCCTCACCCCTTTTTCCTGGTGTCACCTTCCAAATAAACTACTTATACCCAAGTCTCTGTCTCAGGGTCTGCTTTCAGGGATCCAAACTAAAACAGACACATTATTATAAGCACAGAGATGAAAAGTTGTTGTTGTTGTTTTCAATAGCAAAGCCATGAAACACACGTTCTTTGCTAGTGACAAAGCTATGGTAGGAAACCTCTAGGGAGCAAAAGGAATCACTGAACGCCCTGGGCATCAATTTCTCTCACCCAAAAAATGAGGAGTTAGCCTGAGGAGCATTAACTCCCTTCCCATGCTTTAAGTCCATGATTACAGATGCTGTTTGCATCCCATTTATACAAGTCCTTCACCACTGAATGGTGGCAAAAATTTAGGGGCTTTTGTCTTATTACATTCTTCATCTCAAAGGCATGAGCCTTACAAATTTTCCACAAGGAATGCTTCAAACCTCCTAGATGCTCCTCAGCTTAACAACCCTTGAATTGACAATATTCACTCTGAATGGAAAAAGTCAAAGTCACACCTAACTGGCCTTGTGCAGTCAGTCATCCAGACTCTCTGACCTTGCACCTTCTTTTCATCAGAATAATACTAGCTTCCCCGACTCCTCTTCCCACTGGGGAGCACTGGCCCAGATCTCTCTTCCAAATCTGTGTCCAAAACCCTCCTCCACATGTTTGTGCATCTCCCAGGCCTCGCTCAGTAATTTGCACTTCACTGATAGCCAATAAATGTTCATCAGGTGACTTAAAGAACTTCTTACCAAGGAAGACTTAGAATCGTCCCAGTTTTTGAAACAGTGATTGGAAAACTGCCTCGATACAATAGTGGCTTATGAATCTTTTGCTTGTTTATTTTTAATAGTGGCTTACAGACTTATTGTTTGTTTTCAATGTACTGCAGAGGGTATAAACTTAGAGTGAAAGTTCAGAATTTCACGGAAAAATCTAAAATTGGGCCTTAGAGACATTTGCCCTTCCTCTAAAATAAACCATGAAAATTCCAGGCTTAAGGTGAAAAACACTCTGCTCTGCCCAAAGCCCCAGATGGAGCGGTACCTGTGAATCCAGGTTTTTTGGCCGTGTTCACTGCTGCCATGAACATGTACTCGCTGTTAGGGTCATGCACGCTGGATTGATATTTCTGGAAGAAAAGGCAGAAATATGGTTTGTCATCTGCTCTTCCTTATCTCCATCCCTGGTCTTTTTTTTTTTTTTTTTCCTTTTTTTTTTTTTACTGTTTTCTCTTCTTGGTTGAAGTGGTATGTGACAAAAATGTTAGGATACGGCTCAGGCTCCTGACTTGCAGCTAAGTAGGAGAACAATATGAAAAGGGCTTTAAATAAAGAGGCTTCTGCCGAATTTCCTTCCTCATTTTTGTTTTTATTGTTCCTTCCTCTGTAGATTTCAATCATGGGCCCTATCTCACTGTCTTCCTTCTTTCTCTTTCTTATCAAATTCCATCCTGGCACAGATATACCCACGGTCTGGCCAATGATCACACTGTGGATATACTTGGGTATTAGCATACTTGTGTAATATGCAGAATGGTGTGAGTTCTTTCATTGAGAATCTGTATTGTGAACAACTGAAAAGAAAATCCCCCAGCACAGAAAGATTGTTTTGTCATTGTCAAGTTATCTCCCTAGCTTTTTTGTGGTGTTCTTTATTTTTTAAATTTTTTAAATTTTTTTAATTTTAAAGTTTTTAATTTTAATTTCAGTTAGTTTACATACAGTGTTATATTAGTGTTCTTTAAAAACAGAGCCCTAGCAACTTACCATGGGAAGAGGCTGGCCATTTCTTTCTCAGCTACTGCTGGCAGCTTACAAGACTTTCTCACTGATTGTTTAATCGACAAGTTGAGGGAAACATAAAACGGATTGTTTCCTCTTTGCCCTGACTCTGGAAACTTAAAATCAAATGTGCAGCCCGCATGCAATAATTCTTAGAAATCAAAAGCGTCTATTTTTATGTTTCAATCTTCGTCCTGCCTTTTTGTGTTTTCTTGGCCCCGATTCCCTTATCTTTTTTGAATAATAACAATAACAGCTCTCTCTATAAGCCATCAAATCCTTTTTTAGACTGAAGCAGCTGTAAAATAAATAAGCTTCTCTGCCAAGTTAGTAGTTTAATTAGTAGGCATATCTTGTGGAAAAGAAATCGTCTGTCTGTTAATCAAATTACTCTGGCTAGAGCGATATGTGTTTTGATGAGTAAATAACTACTGATATTCTTCAGTAAAGCAAATGCAAGAAAAAATAGACATCGCTCACCTTTTTTGTAAGCCAACAAAGAAATACGCATCCAAAAATATAGACTCCAACAAAAGCTGCACATCCTATGGGTAACCAGAACTTCAGCTGGCAGCAAGTCTGTGATTCTGGGTTGGAAAAGAAACATGTTAAGGGAAAACTGAGAGAATCAAATCTCCTCTTTCAGTGCTGAATCACAGGTTCTCTTACCAAATTTAAAAAAGTGATTTAATCAAATGGAGCTTGGCTTCATTACAATCATGGAATCCAATAAATTGTAAATAACATCATCTCTGTAGTATAGCAAGAATTTAAAAGCTAAAACCTAAAAGACTCTACGCACACATAATGTTTACAAATGGGGTTAACAGAAAGGACTTTTTTGGGGTCCATATTTTGGTAGAAAAGTAAGTAGGAATAGTAATGGTATAAAACTATTATTTTCAATCATCTCCTTTCATTCCACAAACCAAAACCTTAAACTTTATGTGAATAGAGGCAATGGCCATTAGGCCATGGATTTGGGTAATTAGTCTTAATTTTTTTCCTGATCTCTAATGACATATGCGCTTTAAAGACAACATGATCTATTTCTAACATAGCAGTCTACATGATCAAATTGCATATAACTGATTAATATTAATTATTATTATTAATAAATGATCCCTTGCATATTTTCATAATCAATGATTGTCATCAATTGCACCAAAGCGAACTCTACAAAAGATATTTTTTTTGCTTGTTTTCATTAGTGAGAAAAGTCATTAAAATACAAACGTACTCGAGTCTGAAAGATGAAAACAATGTCTTACCATAAACATTCAGATATTCTCTGCTAATATTCTTTTTTTGAAAAGGAGGAGGATCAAAGATTGACAGTTCACAGGCGTAGTAGCTAGCGTGAGAACTGTCCAAGTTGTTCAGAAAAAAGGAGACACCATCATTGGATAGCTGAGACTGACAGAATTTTGGTTTCTTAATGGACACTGTGTTTCCACTTTCCTTTGTCTTAGTGAGATCACAGAGTACTTCTGTCCCTTTCCGCAACTCCATTTTAAATTGCCAGACAGTATCACTGAATTTGCATAAAATTTGTACACCTCCATTGTGAAACATAAACATCTCAGACTTGGCAGAATCATTGATTTCTCCTGGATAAAAAGGAAGAAAACAAAGCGAAAGTGACATTTTATGAAGATGTTACTCCAGTAATTATATTTAAACACACAAGTAATCTCTCCTTTTCATACAGTCACCTCTATTGCACCAAAATGAAAGAATTTCACAACCAAAAGAACATGATAGGGCGCCTGGGTGGCTCCCTAGTTAAGCGTATGCCTTTGGCTCAGGTCATGATCCCAGGGTCCTGGGATCGAGTCCCGCATTGGGCTCCCTGCTCAGCGGGAAGCCTGTTTCTCCCTCTCCCACTCCCCCTGCCTGTGTTCCCTTTCTTGCTGTGTCTTTCTCTGTCAAATAAATAAAATCTTTAACAACAACAGCAAAAAAAGAACATGACAAAAAATAAAACTGTGCCCTTAAAAAAAAAAGCCTACACAGAAATTTGCTTGTTATATATGAATATATAATTTGTAATAATATATTTACATAGTATAATCAGAGATGTTGCCTGCCCTTTCATATTGGAGACAGATGGTAAACAAATAAATACATTGTAAACCATCCTAATTAATGCTAACAATGGAGTACCGTTCAAATAAAGGTGGTGTGGTTCTATTTTTGTTTACAGAATCAAATAATGCCCTTTTGATTCTAAAATTGAAATTGAAGGAGAATTAGCACTTAGTCAAACAAAGGAAAATTTCGGGTGAGATTTGGGAAATAATGTAGTTTAGGAAAAAAAATTAAAAAGTGAAAAATAGCTTAAACGAAAAATGACTGATTATATATAAATATATATTTACATTATACCCTCCTGCCAGAGAGTAAAACAGCAGATGAATCATTTTCAAATGATAGAAATATGTCTTTTCTGAACCTGATCCATTGAGAATTGAATCAAGGTCTGATGACAATACTAAGGCCCCAGATTTTTGTATACTTTTTCTTCTTTTTTTTTTCAATAAATTTTAAGCTTACAGCAAGCCAAACGTGTTTTTGAGAACTACATAGGGGTCACATGAAAAAAGAATGGAAAAGGTTTTAGCCTAGTTGCATATTCTGAGTTACTGGATTATAAATTCCAACTGCTCTCTGCTTTCCTTTTTTCCTTTTCTTTAATATAAAAGTTTCTTACTGAAATTGTTTGGGAAAATTATTAGCATGACAGTTTTTTGCTTATGTTTTGAAATCTCCCTTTATTCCTAAAAAGAGTATATAACAAGTATAATGAATGTTTAAGGAAAAAAAAAGTTGCCCCAGCCCTACAGTGAAATAGAAATGCTATTTGCATATATTTGCTCTTTACCTTCCAGACATATGCTTTATATAGCAAACATATTACTTTGTGTTCTGCTATTGTCGTTTAATGGTATATCATAAATGTTCCATTTTTTACATAGTCGTCACAAGTATCCTTTTTAATGATTATATATTAGGACATAATATTAATATATAATTTGTTAAAGCCTTCCACTAAGGTTGAATATTATGGTTATTTTTAGCATTTTGCTTTTATGACATGTGGCCACAATGTTTAAACATGATTATAACACTGTGTGTTACCATATCGCTTTCTGAAAGAACTCCCATCTGTGAGAGGACTAGCACTAGGCAGGTGGATTCATTTGCCACAACTCTGCGTGCACTAGTTGCCTTGATTTTATTTAAGATTTAGCACAGTTATTCTCCTTAATATCTGTAGGCTTTAATTTATGGCTCTCAGATTACAAGGGAAATAGAGTTTCCACCTGGGGTTTAATTGTGAAAATCTGTACAAGTGTTCTAGTTTTTCAGTTATGGCAGTCCAGATCCAAACAAATTCCCACACCAAAACAACCAAAAATGCTGAACAAAAGGGTCTAAAAGTATTATTAAAAGGCTTAATGAGGTTTCACAAAGAGGAGAAATTGGTAGGTTAAATTTGAAGAACCAGAACCCAGAGAGATGAGCAGAGCTCAGAAGTTGCTTTTACTCTGAGAGCATTCGCTGTTCTGCCAGGTTCAAGCTTTTGTTTATATGTCTCAACTCCCAGAGTCTGCAAAGCAAGAAACCTGGAAGAGCCTCTCCTCAATAAGTTGGGATCTCAAAGGGTTTCCTTCTTGCACTACAGTTAAGCCGGAAGAAACCAGCCTCCTGCAGATTATAGCTCACTTTCAAATCACTTCAATGGTCCAGAAAATCTAAATCCTTGAATTTTGTTTAAGGTAATTTTGGATTATTATTACCCTTAGGCTTTTGATAGTAAAAATGCAACTATTCCAGGAAGAAAAGATTTACATCCCAGGCCTCAAATCCTATCTGCAAATAATATTTAAAAACAATGACATGCAAGGAAACAAAACAATAGAAACAACAGACTACAGAAACAACCCCCCCAAATTATATATCTGAATTATCAGACCCCCAAAATAAACAATTGAGCTTACTGCATTTAAGGCAATAAAAGACAAACTTGTAATGATATCTGCAAAGCACAGGAAACTAAAAACAACTAATTTGAAAAAGAATCAACTAGAACTGGTAAAAAACCATAGTAACTATGATTAAAAATTCAATGGATAGGTTCAAAGCATATTAGAGCTAAAGAGAGAATTGGTGAACTAGAAAATTAGGTTGGAAAAATTATTTGAAATGCAGTCCTCATCCAGATTTAAGAATCCTAACAAATAACAAGTAAATTTTTTAAATATGCACGTCTAGACATATCATAATGAAAGTCCTAAGAGCCACCATAGAAAAGAGACTGATTACCTTCAAAGAAGGAACTATTAGACCATCAGGTGATGTCTCAGCATTAACAATAAAAAGTAAAAAGAAAAACAGTAAAGGTACATGTAATGAGAAACTTCAGTAAGTGAAGCATGCATGTTATTTCTTGCATAATGACTAAAAGAATAGAAACAATATATAACCTAAATGGACATCACAAAAATGCAACCTAATGATTTGGGATAAAGGGAAGGCAGTGTTGGAATCAGGAAGGAAAACACAGGGGTGGAAAGGCTTCTAGGTGCTGACAATGTTTTATTTCTTGAGCTGTGGTGATTATGGGAGGAAGGTAGTATGCTTTATAATGATTCATTAAATTGTATATTTATGTTCACTTTTCTGTGTAGATGTTTCGTTCTGGATTACAAAATTATACAGAAGGAAAATAACACGTGTTTCATTTTTAAAATAGAGGAAACGACATAGGCAAAAGGCAAAAAGGAAAGAACAGATAGCATGAGCATAGGTCTACATTATATTCAAAGGAAAGGTGTTTTTGCTTGGGGACTTATTTACCTGAAAGTAAATTATGTTGCATGACTGTCGTTCTGATGTTTATGTCTCTATAGCCTGCTGCCAATGATAAAATCAGTGGGCTCGTTCTCAGTTTCTTTAGAAATGTTCAGAGCACATTTCCCAAGGACTTTAGAATGACAGCAAGTAAACCACAAAGAGATCTTGGAGCAAAAGTGACTGTGGCCACCATGTAAACACATAGAGATGCCCTGTCTTATGTTTCTGAAGATGTTTTGTTAGCAGCTTCCCTTCTCCGCCCCATTCCCACACTATGACCCGTAACCCAACACAAGATGAAATATAACAGTCAGCAGTGCAGAGTAGTGGAAGTACAATGTGGTGATCCCCAAGAAAACGTGAGGAAAATTCTGGTCTTGCCATTAGCAAGTCTGTGACTTTGGTACCCTTCTGGACTTCAGCCTCTTCCTCTCGGAAATAAAGAAGTGAGACCAAAACATAAAATTCTTTCCAACACTTACTCTCTAGGGATCCAGGATCAGAATATATCCAGAGGAGACTGCAAACAACCAAGAGAGCTATTACTTTGTTGTTGTTTCCATAATTCTCTCAGTCCCAGCATCTTACTGGGGGATTCCAGGGAGTCAGGAGAAATGAAAATGAATGAGACATTCACATTCCCTGTAAAAGTATTTAGGTAGGGCTAAGAAGACTACCTAAGTCTTTCTGGAGTGATAGCACCAAGGATGTGTGCCATTGACATGAGAGGAGTAACTGGGGATTCCAAGTTCATTTCTGCTGGAAGCTGTGACTTGTTCATTTTTTCATATTTAATCTAAAAACTTTCCCAGGTGAGGGGCACCTGGGTGGCTCAGATGGTAAAGCGTCTGCCTTCGACTCAGGTCATGATCTCCAGGTCCTGGGATCGAGCTCCATGTTGGGCTCCCGGCTCAGCGGGGAGTCTGCTTCTTCCTTCCCTCTGCCTCTCCCCCTGTTCATGCTCTCTCTCTGTATCTCTCTGTCTCAAATGAGTAAATAAAATCTTTTAAAAAATTTTTTTAAATAAAATAATAAAAACTTCCCAGGTGAGCTTTTTATTATGAAATGTAGTGATAAGACACCTGACTTATGTCTCTACATACCCAATGCTTAAGCTTTTCATCTGGAAAACCATTTGACAACTCTAAGTTTGCAATTTGAATGTTTTCAATTAAAGGAGCCAGGTATGATATTGAATCAATTACTTCATAATTACCTTGGTACCTGTAGAACAGATATCCTCAAATACCTAATTACAAATGGTCCTTAGCCTTTGATGACACGTGAAAAAAATAGTGTCAAAGGGGATCATTTCTATACCCATGGCTAAAGCATTTAGTGGATCAGCAGACAATGTAAGGAAAACCTGAATATATTAGTTTCTAATAACTGCAGAAACAGCTAGAATCTTTTCTCCACCCTTCCTGGATGTTCTCATCTCCAAATCTAACATTCGACAGGGAGTGCTGGTATCCCTAGCACCAATTTTTATAGCCAGTGTTTGTTTTGATTGAGTATCAGATATGTTTGGTCTGTTCTTCTGCCATACTGGAAGTTAAAAATTGTGAGTATTCCCCTTACCAATTTCTTTCTCCTTGTTCTTTTTTCCTTTCTCTCAGCTTAATTTTTTTTTTTCCACATACCACCTCTTAATATAAAATCATCCTCCCTGGGACGCCTGAGTGGCTCAGTGGGTTAAGCGTCTGCCTTTCCGCTCGAGTCATGATTCCAGGGTCCTAAGATCGAGCCCCGCATCGGGCTCCCTGCTCGGTGGGGAACCTGCTTCTCCCTTTGCCTCTGTCACTCCCCCTGCTTGTGCTCACTCTCTCTGTCAAATAAATAAAATCTTTTAAAAAAATCATCCTCCAAAATATCCATTCTCACAGTCTTTGATATGTTCCTCACCCTCCCTAACATCCCATCTCCATCTCCAGTGCCCATAAACGCTCATAGACACTGTCCATGTTTCAGAGCCCCATAAAAACCTTCTCCTTCACATTTCCTGTAACACGATTCAACCTCCACCCAGTATCATAAACAATCAGACCTGGTAAACTTAGAAATTATACAGCAAGCCTAATTCTTTTGTTCAGACAACTGAAGACCCAGACAGGTTAGATTATTTGTCTAAAGTCATACAACTTCTTGGGTGCATAAAAGATTCTGGGTTCAATCTAAGGTTGAAGTGCCTCTAGCAACAACCAAGGGAAGTGTAATGGAAGCAGGCAACCACATGAAGCTAGATACTTCATGATTACTACAGACTGACTCTCACAGGATCCTATTAAAATCTGTCTACAGGAAGAAGGGCTAATTTCCTATACTTCTGTTTTATGTCTGGTAGAGTCTATCCACTACTCCTGCACGTAAACTTCAACTGGGCCAAACCAGCATCATCTCTCTGTAGGACTACAAGAGTCCCCTAATTTTCTGCTCTCACTCCTGCCCATTTACCATTTATTCTCCGCAGGGAAGCCAGAATCATCTTTTAACAATCACAAGCAATGCCCTGCTTATAAAACATACATCTCACTTAGAATAAAATCCAAATCCTTAGCCTGGTTTCCATGACCTGCATGACCTACCTACCTCTCTAACACCATTTTATACCAGTCATTCACTATACTTCTTTCTATTCCTCAAACATAAGCAACTGGTCCCCTGGGCTTTGAATTTGTTGGTTCTTCACCTGGGATGTTCTCTCAGATCTTCACATGACTGCTTCTTACTTCTTCAGTGACCATTGACCCCTCAATCCAAAGTACACCTCATGTCATTTTCTATCATATTACCTGAGAGAAAGTATTTATCATTGTCTGAAATTATCTGGTTTATTTATTTACTTGTTTATTGTCTGGCTACCCCACGATAACATCAGCTTTAAAATCAGGCACCTGTTGATCTTATTCATCAATCCATCCCAAGTACCTACAATAACACCTAGTATGTAGTAAGTCATAATAAATACTTATTGGAAGGATGGACAGATGAACAAATAAATATGTAGATCTCAGTGATATTATAAGTCTGGGGAGATGAATAGAATATACGATGTAAAAACCAAAAGGGCACTTAGAAATGATCCAGTTAAGCCTTTCATTTTATATTTACATTTATCACGCTAGACCGGGAGCAGAAAAATGAGTATCTTGCCCAGGATTACACAGCTCCTAACTGGGACATGATCCCATGATTAGCTATGCCATGTTGTCTTTCTTCTGGAAACAAGTACGTGCAGATGTATAATCAAGCCAAATGTATAATCAGTCAATCAATCCCCTGAAATGGAATGTCAGATTCTAATGAAAATTCTGTCTGAGCTTCAAAGAAACAGGTTCTTGATCTGTAAATATACACTAGGTTCATAAAGACTTGTTTAGATGATTGATGATTCTTTTAACTATTATTTTGTCTATAGAGGAGAGGACAAGTTTAAGCCTGGCTGATTATTTAGATCCTCCAGAGTGCACACTTCTTAAATTTGTTTGGTCATACATTAAAAAATATATGACCACAATAGGGGCCCCTGGACCAATAATTTTTCCAATATATGCAGATGTTTCAAAACCACAGCATGTGGTTGTGATAAAATACCACGCTCTATCTTTTAGCATTTAATACATTATTAAAAACAAAATAAAAATATGTTCTCTTGAATCCTGGTGATGGGTCTTAAAATCTGAATATTAAGTATTAGTTTTGGGGGGGTTTTTTGCTACCATATCTATGTACTTCTTGTTGATACTCCTAGATTATAAGTACTCTAGAGAACAGGTACTATGTCTTTTAATCACATTGACTACAACGTCTAAAGAATACCATCTTCCAATAGAGATTCAAACCTGTTAACTTCTGCTAACTATGGTTTTTATAACCTTACTCTTGACATCAATAGACTAATGTTTTCAAGAGTAAATTCAGAGTCTTTGTATTAGGTGATTTCTTTAGGTTTTCAAATTGTTTCAGGGACAAGAAAATTCCTATCTCCAGGGCAAGGGCAGTATGGGGAGAAAAAAACAAAACAAAACTTGGAAGAAATGATCGTTTACCTGAGAATTGTACTGTGGCTCAGAAGAGTTTGTTTCTAAATTGATTCTTTTAATATCTAAACTATTCCATTTCTTCAGTATAAGATGGTCTTGCTAGAACCCATCCTGTCAGGATTCTTTATAAGCAGTTGTATTATCCCCAGTTGAAAATCTTTTGGCAAAAACATGTTAGAAAACCCACACAATTGCAGAGGGTGTGAGACTAATCAGCAATTTGACTTCACTCTCCTTAACTCAGACTTCTAACCACAAACCTCCACAAAGGTCTCAGAGTGATAGAAAGATAAGACCTCCTGAGTTCGCAATTTATTGATAGTGCTTATTAAACATATTTTCTGTAATCAAACAATAAGCTTTAGCTTAGCACGGCACATGAATGTGACATAAGAGATGAAGTTCTAAAAACTGCAATGTTTATTTAGGTTTTGTTACATTTGATCTTTTACTAAGAAATTTTGGCTTTTAAGAAAACCCTTGTTTTCACCTTTCATAAAAGCATTGTCATTTCTTATAAGTCTACTGGCTAAAACTTAGATTTTTATACATGCATCTTTTCTATACTTACATTACTATTCAAAGACATCCATACTCTAAAGAAGTGATTGAAGTCAGTAGGGAGGACAGGCAAAAGAAGCCCAATCTGATCTAAATTCTTTTTTAGAATTTATTTATTTATTTATTTGAGAGCGTAGAGAGAGAAAGCATGAGAGGGGGAAGGGTCAGAGGGAGAAGCAGACTTCCCACTCAGCAGGGAGTCCGATGCCAGACTTCATCCTGGAACTCTGGGATAATGACGCTTCACCAACTGAGCCACCCAGGTGCCCAATCTGATCTAAATTCTTAACAGTTGTAGAAAAGAAAGACAAAAAATGTGAAGAAAAGTGGGGAGAAAATCAAAAAGCCAAAAGAGCATAGAAACACACACACACACACACACACACACTAAATGTCTGAATTGTTTTTACTCTCCAAGGAACTTTGTAGGGGGGAATAAAACAATCTTTGGTCCTTTAGAGTGTGCATCTTATTATATAATAAGAAAAAATGGAAGATTGATTTTCTTCTAGTAAAAACTTTCTTCGTGAAAATGGAAGAATGCCAAATAGGTTATAAAACTTTGTAGCAATATTCATGAAGTAGTTAATTTGCAAACAAGTTACTTGTTAGTTAATTCATTGTCATTGATTTGAAACTGTCCTAACAGGGCAATCACAGGGGATTAAATGAACCCAAGTCTCTTCCAAAGAAAGGGAGGGAGAAAGAATTTTATTGGCACCCAAGAATATCCACATTATTTCCCATCCCTCAGCTGCTGTGTAAAGCCCTTTGGGCACATAGACAAGGCATTGGCTGGGTGAACTTGTTCCATTTAAGGCTCCAGATCCCATTTCTACTCCAGTAACCCACACCTTCATCTCAGCCACCCCTTCCCTTGGCTCTCACCCCTTATTTCCAATTTCCTTTAACATCTCTGTCCGATTTCTTCTGATGATCAAGAGTAACATTTCCAACCTGAACTCAATATTCACTCCCAAACTCAAACCTCATCATTTAAGGAAGCCACTAGTCTGACCCCTCTCCCTGACTCTCCTGATCCAGTTGTCCACCAAGTCCAGTTGACTCTAGCTCAAAGATATCTCTTGAATTCAGTTGCTTTTCTCTATTCCTATTGCCAATCCAGGACCTTTTTTTGTCTTCCCTCATCTGTGGAAGTTTCTTGACTGACCTTCTCAAGAGGATTCTCTCCCTTTCCAAGTCCATTCTTCATGCTATTCCCAAAATTGTGTTTCTAAAAAGCATGTCACTCCCCAGCTTAAAGTCTCTATTAGATTGTGGCTTTTGAGGTAAAAAAAAAAAATCAATTGTCTTTTAGCATGACACAAACTCCTTTCACAATCTGTGGACCATATAGGTTCAAGCCATACTAAACTTTTTGGCTGTTCTTCTCACATCTTTAAACTATTCCCATAAACTAGAATATCCCAGGACTTCTTTATCTTCCTAGAGACCCCCATTCATTCTTTACGAACCATTTTTAATTGGTCCCTGAGACTTCAAAGACTCTTATCTCTATGCTCTCAATAACACTTATTTTACACCAATATATTTATAATGTATATCAGCTTAGATCATAATTATTTTGTCTGTCTTCCTCATTTAAACATGAGCTTCACAAGGATAAGTACTGTAGTATGGTCACCTAAATCATCCCAGGATCTGGAATGTATTAGAAGCTCAATGAAATAAATGAATGTATAGAAAAACATGGAGGCTGAGCATGGTTGGCAAATGTCCCGCAATGGACTGAGGAGAAAAATGAGAAAAGCAGAGCAAGAGAATCTTTTTACTAGATGTTGGAGAACACTTGTTTCCCAGTCCAAAGGCAAATATTCAAACTGAATGATGCTCAGACAATTTTCTGAAGCCTAATAGGTCTGGAAGTTAAATAAATATTTAAGCTTTCAAAAGCTTCCAAATAATATTACAACAACTTGTATGCCTTGAGAGTTTCTCATGCATTGAATACTGTGTTAAATGCATTACATGAAACATACAATTTGATGTTCCTAACAGCCTTTTATGTCAGATTTTCTATTTTGAGGAAACTGAGGCTTGAAGAACTGCCCCAAGGTTATCGAGCCAATATATGGTGCAACCATAATATGAACCTAGACAATCTGAGACCAGAATCCACATTCTTAAGGAGTCTTTTAGTCCAATAATCTAGTCCAACCCTCTAACTTTATAGAAGCTAAAGCACAGAAGCCAAAGAGACTTGCTGAAAAACAAGAAAAAAGAAGAAGCTTTTAACATTAAATTTGACTGGGAAGTTATATTCAGGTATTTCTTTTCCTTCCAGATGTATTATGTGTATTAACGTCCCAAGTACTTAAAGTACTATTTACATTGATGCCACATATATATTCTGTGATTTAAAAAGTTATCATACACCAAAAATATATAAAATAATTTCTTAGATATGAAATTACTTTGTGCTATACACACTCATTTCTCTAGACATCCTCATTCATCAACCATTACGTGTTGAGTTGCCCTGTGTATTTGAATCTACAACAAAGTCTAGCTCCTTGCTCTGACAAGGTCTAAATTCTTAATGATTATTCTGAAACTTATCTGCCTGTAGACATGTAAAAATATGGATTCACGTATGCAAACTTTCATCATCATTAAATAAGTACAAACAGGAACTACCATGAGATTCTTGCTTTAGACCTGGATGGTACAAAATAAACAAAATTTTAATTATGAGTGCACTAGAGGTTTTGTTTGTTTGTTGTTGTTTTTTGGTGCTGAATCCTAGGAAAATATAAATGTTGGCTGCAAAAAGTTTGATTTCTCAAATTTTAAACAGCTACATTTAAATGATCTTCAATTGCTTGTTGAAGGTCCAATGCCTATGTCAACATGGCTCAGACAAACAAAAGATGTTATCAGATCTAGTGGTTGACAGAACCAAAATTCTTGAGTCTGTCACCCTCCCTAAAGACAACTTGATTTTTCTTAGCTTTTCCTCAAGCAAAGTAGAAAAAGGCATCAATATGTTATACATGACCCAGAGGAGGTCCATATCCCCAACACTTGACTCTAAATTTGCAAATCTTGGTCTGTGTTGATCAACCTTACATGCTAAACCAATGAAAAAAAAAATCACGTTTTGACTAACAGTTTTCATTTGTGTTATATATTTTCTATGTACTTAAGTTCCACTTTCCAAAATACGGTTTTGAATTTTCATAAGAAGGTTTCAAATGCCAAAGGTCTTATTTTACTTAGGATGACCAAAAAGTGCCATTTGATAGACTCAATTTATTGGAATAGCACAGAGATGCCTTTTATGGAGTAAATGTGGCTCTTTCCTAGGGTATTGAAGGCAACAGATGATTTTTAAATTTTTTTTAATTTATAAAGTTTAATAAATCCTTTTACATATAAAATTCATATCCTTAAGGTAGGAAAGTAGCATAAGTTGTGGGTTTTGCCCAGTTTACAACTGTGAATATAGAGGCCAATTTTTTTAAGTCAAGTCTATGTACTTTACAGTGAGCAAAACTAAGATGAGAATTAGGTCCTCTCTACACACCTACATTCTGTTTCTCCGAAGAAATAGGGATATGCTGCTAGCAATTTAAAAACCATAATATTCCATTTCACCTGAGGGAGTTGCTAATGCAATGGCAAGTTATGAAAGCCACTATGTTCACTAGTAATGAAAAATCGAGGCACTCAAGATCTTACATGAGAATAATAGGTATTCCTAGAAAGAAGAGAAAAAGACAAAGATATGATCAAACAACTACAACTACGGGGAGAAAAATATCCCTGAAATTAAAAAAACAAAAAGCAAAACAAACAAACAAAAAACCCCTCAAGTCTACAGATTGAGAAGTCTCACCCAGTCCCAAGCAATACTCATGAAAATCTTCACAGAGCCAGGCATATCCTGGTGGAATTCCTGAATTCCAATATTGAAATAAATAGCTTACAAGATTCTAGAGAATTTTTTTGAGTTGCTTACAAGAGAACAAGAATCATACTAGCAGACAACGCTTCACCTGCCATCCTAAAGCCAGCAGACAGTGGAGGGGGATCCACGGACCATTAAGAGAAAAGACTTCAGTCCAGAAATCCTATTCCCAGAAAAGATATTAGTTACCCCTCAGAGGAAAAGAAAGACTTCTTTACCCATGCTGGAATTCATAGAATCCAGGGTATCTGAAGAAAATAATGGAAGTCTTCTGATCACCGTATCAGAGCAGAGATCACAAGACAGGAACAGAAGGCAAGTGATGCTGTCACTGAATCAGTGAAGGAAGCATCAAGAAGGGATTCTTAAAACAGAAGAGAAATACTGTAAGAGGAAACTAGCAATGATCTGCAATTATTATTTCAACAAAGCCCAAGATTGGGGCGGGGGTGCACTAACAGGACAGCATGAGAGTGGGATGGAAGAACCTTCAGAAGTTCTCAGGTCAATGGGACTGTGGGGTCTGCACATCAGGCAAGGCCATGGTCATTATTTATTTTAAGCCAATAATAAATAAATAGACATTCAAGATTCTCTGAACATAATGACTTACTCAGTTAAGAACTGTAGACAACCTTCCAAATTACAGAGGCAAAGAGGGAAATTGAAAGAACCAGACAAAAAAGAAGATACAATAGCAAAGGAAAATAAATAAAATAAGCATAACAATGAAGAGAAAAAATCAAGTACAGGCTTATCACACTGAATGGGAATGGCCTGAACTCATCTATGGGGGCAGGGGGGTTAACAATTTGGATTTTAAAAATCCAACAAGAGTACTTGAAGGATTTTATAAGAGGAAAAACAACTATAAATAAAATTTCCATTAACAAGGTGCTAAATAAATTACAATTAAACAATATAATGGAATACAATTAGTTATTAAAAATAAAAGGTAGCTCTATATGTGTGGTTGTGGAAAAATCTCCAAGATACATAGTTAAAACTTTTTTTAAAAAGCAAAATGCAGAAAATAATGTATATGTTGTTAGCTATCCAAAAAGTTTGATTATAATCATATAAGACTATATAGACAGAATATTTCTGGAAAATGTTTCACAGCAAGAAACAGGTAACAACAATGGTCTTTCAGAGAGAAACAGGAAGTCAAGGGGGCAAGAGAGGCTTACTTTTCACTGTATACTCCTTTGTACTTATTAAATTTTACACCATATACATGTATCTCCTATTCAAAAATAGAAAAATAAATACAAAAAGGTTTTAAATTAAAAAAAAAATACTTGAAGGGAGTTGTGGGAGGAGCTGAAGGTCAGCTTAGATCCGCAGACTTCTCTCTGAGCTCTGGGGAGGAGCTGATCTGCAAACACCTGAGGGTTGTTTTTCCTCAGGTGACGGAATTCTGGAATCATGGATTGGATGGCTGGGAAACAAAAGCAAGGCTCAAAATGAACCTGAGGGTTATTCTCCCAGCTTCCTCCCAGAACACATCATGGGACGTGCACGTTTATTAAGCACCATCTGACTTCCGTCATTCCCACTTATTCGCAGCCTCCACACCGCTTTCAGAGTGGTCTTTCTAATATCAGAATTCATAAGGTCACCCGTATGTTTCTCATTGCCCAGAGGTGTAGAAAGAGGGTCTTCTAAACGGAGGTAGAGGTTCACATTTTTTCCAGATCCTTTTACGAAGAGGAGCTTCCTATTGTTCCAGAATCATTAAAAGAAGATGGCTTTGTTAAATTTTACACTAAGAACAATAGTTAAGAAATCACCAAGATTTCCAGCCTATTAATTCACTAACCAAATGCAACACTGATGAGAATTTCTCCCCTTTAAGCTTATGTTATATCTCTTGCTACTTCAAAGCAATGTGGAAGGTGTGAATATTGGAGTCAGATACATTTGTGTTCTAATCTTGGTTCTGCCATGAATTACTATGTAACAAATCACTTAGCCTTTCCTGGTCTGAGATTGTTCAAACATCCACTGAAGGTAAGAATACTTAACCTCTTGGTGGGATGAGAAAACCTACTTCATTGCGAGGATTAAAAATATGCCAAAGGAAAAGACCTGCAAGTGCTTGGTGTAGGCTCTGAAGAATGAATAGGTGCTAGATAAATGTATCGTGAAGGTATTTTGAACATGGAGATGTTAGCAATTTACGATCTCCATTTAGTCACTCATGCCTCAAACCAAAAAATGGCTTGTCACATGGCAGTTTTCTGTGTGGGGAGAGTAAACGTTGGTTTTATTCCATTAGAGCCTAAGATGAATATCATTCTAGAAGCGTAATTTCTTCATCAGCTTAGTCTAGTAACTCAAAATAATTCTACCTAGGTTGGATCTATCCTTCCATAGAAAAAAACACAATTGTTAATTCAAATCTCAAGCTGATAATAAGCACACTATCATCAACCATAAGTGCCCAAATGGGTTTAACATATTGGGATACCTTTTAGCAGTACAAAGCCCTCAATCACTTGCCCCAATGTTCTTGGAAAAAAATCCAAAATCCTTTACATGGCCCAGATAGTCTGAATGGTATCTGGCCTCTGTTTTTCTTTCCAGCATCATCTTGTACCATTCCAAACCCTTCTCTTTCTGTGCTCAGGCACATCCACCTTCTTCCAGTCCCCTGACCTTACTTCATTTCCTCCTGCCACAGGTCCTTTGCACTTCCTCTTCTCCTGGTGTGGAGTGTTCTTCTCCCCTTCACACCATCCTCCCCATTTATTCCTACTTATCCTTCACATCTTAATTCAAGTGCCATTGCCATAGAAAAGACTTTGATGAACACCACTCCCCAACCCCACCCACATACGCACCCAGGATAAAGAGGCTTCTTTGTGAGTTCTGCCTGTAATTATCATCAATTCATGGGATTATTTGATTAATGTCTCTCTCCCAGCCATTCAGTTAGCTTCCTGAGAGCGGGGACTGCTGTGGTTTTGTTCATCATTGTACACAGGGCAGCCTTCACTGTACCTCCTGTATGGTAAGTGCTTGGTGCCGTGTGAATGAACAGCTAAGTGAATGAATGAATAAATGAGTATCAATCCCAAAGCTGTTCATTTGTTATTCATGCTGCTAAAAGATTTCACTGGGTTGTAGACAAGGCATAAACAAGCAAGTACCCCTCACCTGACTTTGGAACTTGTAAGTAGACTCTAATTGTTCACTCTTCATTCCTCTTTACTTAAGGGCATTTGAATCACCTTGAACTACCCCAAGATGAAACATTTGACCAATCTGCTTTTGCATTTTAATTCTTTGGAGAGAAAAGTAAAATTTATTTCTTTGTATCGCTGCAAAATTTATGTCTAGATAAGATTATACCTACTAAATTTCTCCTTTCGCTTTTAGTGTTAATAGAACTTTCCAACTTAATACAATTTCACTTTGCTTTTGCCAGCCTCAAGAACATGGCTCAGAGTGAAAGATAAAAGTAATACAAAAATGTACCAAGTAAGAAGCAGCAGAAACACGTTTTTTAGTGTAGTTGTAGGTCGCATTATTTAAATCGTTTAAATAGTCTGATATATACCATCTAAGAGAGAGAATTGAAGACTTCAGAATGGTGGTTTGCTTTTCTTTCACGTCTCCAGGGGCTAGCATCCACTACTCCCTGGCTTTTTAGAGGGACCCTGACACTTCGTGTCAAAAAAAAAAAAAAAAACCTCAGGGGCAGCCTGGACATTTCTGACAACAGATCACCCAGATAAGATTAAAATCAAAATCCTTTTTTTCAAAGCCCTTCCATTTTATTTTCTCCTTCAAAAAGAATTCCCAGCCCAGATACCAGAATTATTTTACTTTCATTCAGTTGACACAAGTCATTTTGCCTTTCATCTTTCTCTGAGAACAGTAAGCCACTCTTCTACTTTCTCCACCAACAGGTAACTCCAAGCAGGTAATTTAAAATTTGAATGGTCTGATGAAACAATTTTTTCTTCATCTTGAAAAACACAGTATCAAAGGAAGCAGGATAAATTCAACGCTGTCAGCTGTGACCTGGAGACACACACCCTGAGCCAAGCGCTTGGGCTCTTCTCCAGTTGTTCCTACTTTCAAAAACAAACAAACAAACAAACAAACAAAAAAAACACAGAAAACAAACAAACAAAAAGCCCTTCTATTGGGTGCCTGATCTTTCTACCTTTGGTTTTTCTTAACGTTCACTTGAATGATAATAAGAAATAATCACTGGGCCACTTACCTGTTAGGGCTTCAACTTGAAAGCAGAAGAGAAGGAAATACCAGAGGTCTGACTTCATGTTTGCCAGAAACAGATGCAGCCCTCTCCAGTGTCCAAAGCTGATAGTGAATTCATGTTCTCAAGGGTTTTCTATTTGCTGGAAAGGAAGTGGGTTTTGTGAGGGTTTATGTAGTGTCACACTTACCATCAAGGCAAGGAGGTGTCTCTCAGTTGATGTCAGTGGCTGCATGTGAGGCATTACTGTTGACTGTTTACGGGGGTTCAGCTTAATCGATTGGATTGCTGATAATTTTGAAAACAGAGGGGAACTTTACCCTCATTCTGGTTCCAATAAAACGAGAGAAAGAGACAATGCCTATTTTCAGAATCACCCTACTCCCCTGAATCAATAGTTCCTGGGGATAACAGGATCTAACAACAGCCAAGTGATAAATAATATGTTTTTTGATACCATTCTATCTTCTGCTATTTGCTCCAGAGATAGAAAACCTTAGAAACAGGACAAGAAACAAAGGGAATTATTACAGAAATGGAAATGAAGATATATCTGGAAGAAGAGTGACTTAGGAATTGGAGAAATATTGACATCACATTCACTGTAGATTGTAATTCTCCAAATGATGGGGTCTATTTTAATTCAACTTAAACTCTGTCCTGCATATTACAGCAGAGTCTGTAGAAACCATGAATTGTGTACCTATAGCCTCAGATGAAAGCAAGAAAGTTGAAAAGCCTACCCAAGTTCTCTCCATCTCTGCAGGGAGATAGAACATACAATAACAACAGTAATAATAATATAAATAGGTAGATTTGTATGTATGTAAGTGTTTCTACAGAATATTCATCTTAATGTAAAACATGCATAAAATTAAATGTAAAATAATATATACTTAACATGTATAAAATAGAATATAATATAGCTAATACTATATTAATCTGGATTATTTGTGTATGTGTATTTATGTTATGTTTTATACACGTATTAATTCATTTAATTCTCCTAACCATTCTCTGAGATGGGGACGACTAATCTCCCATTGTACGGGTGAGAAAAACTGAGGCACAGAGTTGTAAAGTACCAGCACAAATCAAATAGCAAGTGGCAATGCTAGGATTTGGAGAGTCTGGCTCCAGAGTCCTCACTCTTAACCAAAGCAGGTAGAGCCACTCAAGCCAACCATCCAGAGGTCTGAACCAGCTTCCAAGATGCTGGATCCAGGGTGGGTTTCTGGGAAATAACAGGGCAAGACCAACTGTCAGCCTGCAGAGGAGACATCCAGGTGAGAAGCTGAAATCAGGAGGTCAGGGCAACCAAGGGTTCAGTTCAGTGTCTGAGCTCTGAAGCGGACTCCAAGTTCGGCGCTCTAGGAGAGCAATTAGGGATCCTGGACCAGAGCCAAGGGGTTCCACAGGTAAGGTAGGAGGCTGATCCTGCAGTGATTCCACTATGTCTCTGATGTTTCCCCAGGGATCTTTTTTTAGGGCTCCTGGGCCTCAGTCATGAGTGTGAGAGAAACTATTTGAGGTGTTAAGCTAGCCTGAGCAGGAAATACTGGGCCACCAAGACCCCTGGGAACCTGTTACCCTGATATCCTTGTTCCTTAACAGCATCAAGAGGCATTGCCTCCAGACCCACGGTCATTGCGCTAGAGCCCTTTTCCAGCAAAAAGGAGGCAATGGAGAATAATTGACTTTTTCTAACCTTGCTGTGGCCTAGCTCTAGAACTAAGTCTGGAAAGCTCTTACTTTGTCTGATAAAAGCCACCACAAATTCTAGAGCTCAGCTGTGGTTCTGCAGAGGATAGTAGGGCAGGAATCTAATAATGAACATTTATGGGGTACATACCACGTGCCATACACTGTGTTGCACATGGATGATCTCGTTTCATGCTCACAGCTACTCTGTGACAGAGATCTCATTATCATTCCCATTTCACAGTGAGAAAACTGAGAGTTAAAGAGATTAAGTAATTAGTCCAAACTCACACAGCCAATAAGTAATGGAATCAGGTGAAACCCAGACAATGAAACCAAATTCCATGGGGTGCCTGGGTGGCTCAGTCCGTTAAGCAGCCAACTCTGGATTTCAGCTCAGGTCATGATGTCAGGGTCCTGAGATGGAGCCCCGTGCTGGGCTCCCCGCTCTCTCCCTCTCTGCCCCTCCCCTTGCTCACTCTCTCTCTCTCTAAAATAAATAAATCTTTTAAAAAAAAAAGAAAAGAAAAGAAACTGAATTCCACACTCTAAATTACCACACTACACTCACATGCTTGTCTTCATTTATCCGGCCAGAAATTACTGGTAACATGATTTGGGGACCTCATATTTTGGTGGATGTACTTAGGTCCTAGATGAAGTTCTAAAATATTCTAATGCGGGGCACCTGGGTGGCTCAGATGGTTAAGTGTCTGCCTTCAGCTCAGGTCATGATCCCAGGGTTCTGGGATCGAGCCCCATGTCCGGCTCCTGGCTCAGCAGGGAGCCTGCTTCTCCTTCTCCCTCTCCCCCTGTTCATGCACTCTCTCTGTATCTCTGTGTCTAAAATGAATAAATAAAAAAATAAATAAAATAAAATATTCTAATGCAAAAGAGTTTTCCTAATAAAATTTGGGTGCAACGTTTCTGTCTCAAGGGGAGAAAACACACATTATGGTATGGCTTGGCTTTAGTTCAACTGGATATGCATATTCTTATTTGTTCTGAATCTGTTTGCTTTTTCCCAACCAACAGGATTTTCTGTTTGTAAGCTACTTGGTGATAACTGATATTAAAGGGAGCAGGCCTTGCTTTGATGCAAATGTGCCTATGTCAAAGACGGCTGTGAGTGATCCTGTCTGGGCCCCCTCTTCTCAAAAATCTCAGTTAAGAATACAATTTGTGGGGCACCTGGGTGGCTCAGTTGGTTAAGCGACTGCCTTCGGCTCAGGTCATGATCCTGGAGTCCCGGGATCGAGTCCTGCATCGGGCTCCCTGCTCGGCGGGGAGTCTGCTTCTCCCTCTGACCCTCCTCCCTCTCATGCTCTCTGTCTCTCATTGTCTCTCTCCCAAATAAATAAAAATCTAAAAAAAAAAAAAAAAAAAAGAATACAATTTGTGGTTTTAAATATTCAGAATTACTTTTCATGTGCTTGGAAAATAAACTGGGCAACAATTTCCGTTCACCTCACAGGAAGCACTTTTTGTTTGCCCTTTTTTTTTTCATTTTTTTCATTCCATGACTTAAGACGGTTTTGATTTGTGTGTGCAGATGCCTGGGGTGAGGGTGGGGAATGGAAAGTGTGTTACATTAAAAATGGAATGTTTATTATTCCTTGCCTTGTGGGCACCAGCCTCGGTGGTGCTGTGTGCTTGCTTTTTTGAAGTTCCCCAGGTGAAGAGCTTTCTTTTGCTTCACTTGAAACTTACTGAAAGCAACATTTGCATGTGTAGAGGGGCCCACACACCAGAGCCACTGAGCTCAAACAATGGGGTTTTTAAAAAGCACCTGCAAAGTTATCTGTGCTTCACCTAAACTTGGTTTGCCGTTCTCAGGTAGAAAAGCATTGAAAGAGAAGTGTTCTCCCTAATCAAGATGGTTTCTCCTCCTCCTCCCCCTCCCCTCTCCTCCTCCCCCTCCCCTCTCCTCCTCC
>NW_023270377.1:30998196-31153549 GCF_011800145.1 Mirounga leonina
TCTTGCCAACGTCACTGCTTTAGATCAGGCCTCCAGCATCTCTCTCCTGATGTCTCTGTCCCCACGTTTACCCATGTTTCAATCTGTCTCCACAGTACAACAAGAACAAGTAATCTTTGTAAAATGTAAATCTAATTCATCTTGCTCCCCCGCTTAGCACCCTCCGTTGGCTTCCTGTAAGTCTTAGATAAGGCCGAGACTCCTTACAAGACGCTTTACAATAAGGCCCCAATTTAACCTCATCTCTTGCCACATTTTCTTTCTTCCCTCTGCATTGAATGCTTCAGCCATATTGAATGATGTGGCGTTCTTCAAATTCCCCAAGCTACTCTTCCTCCAAATGCCAGCAGCCCTCTTCTTGTCCCTACTCTCCCTTCTCACTACCCAGCCTCCCTTCTCCAGCCATTCTTCAGAAATCCTACCATTCTTCAGGCCTTTGCTTACACACCCATCAATTCATCAAAGAAGCCTTTCCTGATCCATTCACTACCAACCACTTCCATAACTAGAGTCCAAAGAAAATGTCTTCTCTGCAATGCTCAACACAGTGCTCAACACGGTGCCTGGGGAATAGTAGACGCTCCATCACTATTTGTTGAATGAATGAGTGTTCGAAGAATCTTGATTTTTTGAAGGAACCGTTTTACCTCAGGAACAATCACCAATTAACACTGTGCTCTTTGAATCACAATTTGAGGGCAGAAAATTATCAAGATGTTTGTATTTCACATTGAAATTAATTCAGTAAATGTAATAATCATTCTGATTTATCTCTTATCCAACCATTTGTCCATCTCTAAACATCAAACAAAAGGACATTCCATTTTAACAGCCAAATAATTTCTCAATTAAAAGTTATTAATTCACGAAACCCGGAAAACTAATTGCACATTTCCATGAACAGTGAAAACAGTCAGTGTAAGATGTGACTATAAAGTGAATTATTAATATTTTCAGCAAAAATACCCTAACTTAGTCACTTTGGCAAACAAGGCCTTCATTCTGATGATGGTGCCATTGCTCAAAACATCATAAAGCACCTTCCTGGATCTCATTCCCTTCAGCCCCTCCAGGGTTCTGGTCCCCTCAGTCCCATCTTTTGCCCCTGGACCAACTTCCTATAGCTCCTTCCCTTTCATTTAAAAACATGCTAGGATCTCTCCGGTCATTAACACATACAAACACATTTCCTTAGACCCAGCAACCCCTGCCATCTGTTGTTCTCTCTCCTTTCTTAAGAAGGAGATGTCCACACTCAGCCTCTACCCTTCACTACTTCCTAGATATTCTTAAATGCACTGTAGATTGATTTTTGTCTCTATCATTTCATTGAAACTCCTTTCCCTAAGCCCACCCATGAGCTCCACAAGGCCAACTCCAACCAACACCCTCTATCCTTCCCGTCCTTGACCTGTCTGAATCATTCGATGCTATACTACTTTATGTTGATATTATACATACTTTATCTTGAGACAGTACCACCCATTCCTGACTGAATTATCAGAACCAAGAACCATTATACTCTTTTAGGCTACTTTGCATATGTTTAATCTGATCTCTTCTGTGTTGAATAAAGTCTAACTCTCAGAAGGAAACCTTTAGCCTCCTGATTTCAAACATTTCATAGAAGCCCCTTCCTGGTCCCCATGTATGGTCAGAATCATTGCTGTCTTCTTTTTAACATCTTTCAGACCCCTTCCAGCTTGGGCTTCATTGCTAGTTCTTCCCATGGCTCTGTCCTCCGAAATGTTGATGTTGATATTCCCCAGAATTGAAGCTTCAATCCTCTGCTTTCCTCCTTCTATATACTCTACCTCAATGATCAAGCAGATAATGCCCTGTCAATTAAAAAATTACATGGGTTGAAATACCTGCCACATGTCTCTTCTGTGACTCTTAACCTGATTCTGAAAGCTATCAAAACAAATGTTTGAACCATAATAGCATTGCTGAAATGAATACATAATCTTTCCCAAAAGACTGAAACTCAAAAGACTCACAAGCTCATATGCATACAGGGGCAGGCAGATGGAACAAATGAATGAAGTGGACCTGGTATAAGGCAGCAGGGAGTGGTGGAAACTGGGGCAGGAGAAGCAGCCCAAGTAGATCCAGCTATACACTGTGCCGCAGTGGAATACAAGTCCAATGTAGCCATATCTGCTGAAATTTTCCAAATAGATTGGAAAGTCTAGTTTTGGTGGGAAATATTCCAATTTTAAAATTTTGCAACTTATTTTAAAAATCTAAAATATAGTGTGAGCCAACACTGTGGGAGGCAGGCAAAACATGCCAAGATCCAGTTTGGCCCATGGACTATCAATTTTTAACCTCTGCTTTAAAAGATCATTCATTTGGCAATACATACAAATACGCATATGAAGTCAGAAGACTCTTGTTCTAGGCCTCGCTTCGTCGTTTACCAGCTGGATGGCCCTGAGCAAGATACCTAACTTCTCTGAACCGAAGTTTAGTTTCTTTAACCTCAGGGGATTCTAGTGAGGACCAAAAGCTAACGGCCATGAAAGCTCTTAAGAACTATTACATGCTACCAAAAAATTATAATGCTTAAATTTCATGACTTTCTCCATAAATTTCTGATATTTTAAAAATACTTTATTATATTTTGACACATCTCAAATTTTACACACAGGATCAAGATTGGTGACCCTCTTTTTCTGAAAACATGACCATATCATTGACCTTTTTCGGGTGGCTACTCAGAGTAAGATTTTTATAACTTCTTCTCAGTAACTAATGTATTTTTAGGATGTAGAATAACTTCAAGCTTATGAAATTTATTCCATTATTCTTTTTCTTTCTTTCTTTCTTTCTTTGCAAGCACCCTAAGGGCAAAGGTAGCTAAAACACAACACTAGAATTTGGTTTCCCAGAACACTAGAATAATCTGTCCAATTATGGAGGTTAAGTCAAATTACATTAGGTTTCTTGGGTTGTGCTTTGTGTGAACGGATGACACCTACTGGCATAAACTGAAAAATCTGCTTTTTTCTTTTTAAGAAGAAAAATGAATGTTCATCTTTTAAGCCAAAATAAGGAAAAGAAAAAAACACATCTAGCAGAATCCCACACTGTCAAAGTGTAATTGCTAGAGGTACAAGTCAAAAATTCCACAGAACCATGAGAAAATGTTCATGATACAATTAGTAGAAAAGGCAAGTTATATGTATTACATATATATGAGGTTAATGTTTAAATTTTTATATAAAAATTTATAAATAAAAAATATAAAGTATATATAAAAAATTCAAAGGGTAGGCCCAAGAATTAATTTGCTTGTATAACAAATGTTTGTTTTTCCTTTCTGTTTTTCTGCACTTTTGAAATCTTTTGCTATGACCATGTATCACTCTCATAACAGGAACAACTAAACACTGTGTGTGTGTGTGTGTGTGTGTAATACTTTTTTTCTTTAGTAAAAGTCATATGAAATTATCTTATACATGAGGAAGCAAAATACCTAAAGCACAAAGGACAAAAGTGATCAAATAGCTTAATAATGACTTTACATTCTGGCTAGGCAAAGCCTCTGACTTGTTTCTTTTTTTAAGAAATATCCATTGTTACCTAATTGTTTTTCCAAATGAACCTAATAATCATTGCCAAATGTTCACAAGTTCTTTCTGTCCAACATCCTCACACCTCAAATCCCACTGGGATTTTGAGTCAATATAGTATTGAGTGCCCAGACCTCTATGTTACTACTTCTAATCCCAGGAGTATCCTACAGCCTAGTAATTCATAGCTTTCATTAACCATTTTATTTTAAAAGTCCAATGAAAGTTTAACACATATAAAATTAATCTCATATTTTTCATCAATGTCTATCTTTATTTCCTAAGCACTATTTCATGTCCTGAGGAGACATTAGTGGCTACAGGAAATTGGCATGTAACAAGAGTTTTTCCCAGTCTTGAGTGCTGAACCACTTGAGAAGAGAAGGGCAAGGATCTTGCAAAGGCTAGTGGTGTTCACCAGGAGATTAAACGGGTGATGATAACTAAAGCAAATGAGTAGTATTTTAGATTCATGATAGGTCAAGAAAAATCAGAGATGGCTGAAAAGTTTGATGAAGAAGATAGAGCAAAATGTCTTGATGATTAAGCTAAGTAAAAGATGATAAAAGACAGAAAATGTGTTAATTCACATTTGTATGGCATGGTGGAGGTTACATGACATCTACACATACACTGTAAATTAAAAACCAATGATTTGCACAGAACAGTTATTATCATTCCCACCTAATAGGAATGGAAACCTGAATCTCAGAAGTTGAATATTTTGCCCAAATTAGCTAGGCCAGAGTCAAAATCAGAACTCCTATATGCTTGCTTCAGATTAGCGTTCTTGTAAGTGTCTAGAAAGAAAGAGAGAAACATGCTGGGCTTAGAGAAGGTTATCTTGGAGGCTTTGTTCTAGGTCAGTCTCTGATAGTTTAGTTTCCTATGCCTAAAGAATGCAATTAGGAATCATCTTGGACCTAGCCTCTCCTCATGTAACCATTGATCATTCTCTAGATTATAGATGTATTAAAATGTCCAGACCTCTTTGATGTCAGCTTTTCATAAGTCATTTGATATCAAAATAGAAACAAAGATTTGGTGGGTGCAGTTATAAAGTTATGAAAATTAATGTCTCCCTAAAAAAGAAAATTAATGTCCCACTTTATTATCAAAACTTCAACCACAAAAGACTCTTAACTCTAGAGAACAAACTGAGGGTTCCTGGAGGAGAGGTGGTGGGAGATGGGATAATTGGGTGATGGGCATTAAAGAGGGCAGTTGATATAATGAGCATTGGGTGTTGTATGTAAATGATGAATCACTAAATTCTACCACTGAAACTAATAATACACTATATGTTAACTAACTTGAATTTAAATTAAAAAAAACTTCCACCCTAAATCTTAGAATTATTTGTAACCATTATAGCAGGTTTATTATCAAGAAACTGTGAGCCCAACCTGGACTCTTGAGCAGTTTCCTCAAATGGCATATTGAATCATATCCCCAAGGAACAGGGATGAGGACTATGAGGAAATTGTCAAGGATACCAAAGTTTATCCAGAGGAATAAATATTTTTTATATTAGGCCTGCCATACATATATTAAAATATATAAAGTTGTAACAATTAGATCATTTTATACTGACACAAAGATAGAAAATTCAGTGGAAAAGTATATCCAGAACTAGGCACTTGTATTTATAAAAATTTAATGTTTGATAAAATCATTATATTGGATGGGGTTCAGTTGCAGATAACAGAAACCATTCTCTCTAGATTAACCAGAAAATGATTTATTATCAGACATTACAAAATCTCTGGAAGGGTTGGAGAAGTAGACTCTGGGATTAGCTTCCAAAAATAATTCCCCGACCCTACACTTACAGGGTTCCTATGATGATCATAAAAGCTGCCATGACAGCAGGCTGTCATGTCAGGAATCTACAACTATAAGACTATCCTGCCTCTGTCATAATTTGCACTAGCAAAATAGAGGTCTTTCACTTTTCTTCCATTAATGTGATTCCAAAAGCAAGTGCCATGTTGGCACATCTGATTGGCTGAACCAAAATTACATTTGAACCTTAGCTATAAGAGAGCCCAGAAAAGGTAGTTTTCCTATTTCCCCCCTCTGCAGTATAGGCAAGCTCACTTGGAGGTTGGAATGGAACTTGAGCAAGCCAATTTTTAGTATCTACCAAAAACAGCATTTCACATCGACTAGAAGGAAAGAGTTATTTAATAAATAATGACAAAATATTTGGATAGCTGGTTGGAAAAAAAAATTTGTTTAGATCTATAGTTTACCATACACTAAAATAAACTGCATATGAATTAAAAAGTTATAAAATACACATTAAAAAAAAAGAATATGAAGAAGTATGTTCTAAGTATAAAAGCAACAAAAGAAATCTCCTAGGGAAACATTAATAGATTGGATCCAAAAAGAATTCTGCACATAAAAATTAAGGATTATAATTCAAACAGATTACAAACAATATTTATAAGAAAGAGGCAAAGGATTGATATTTTTCATATGTAAAATTCTATGAAAATTGACAGGAAAACATTAAGACCCCACAGAGAGGTTAGGCAAAGCACTTGAATATAAAATTGACAGGAAAATATAAAAATATGTGTCTATATATGATAAATAATAACAAAAATGTAGTGAAAATATTATCAAAGAAAAACTCAAGACAAAGTTGATTTATATTGATTAAAAAGTACAATTCATGATGAAGCTTTAGTAATCATAAATCTTAGTATTTATATAATGTATCATTGAAATATAGAAATAAAAACTGCCAGAAATATATAGAAAATTGACAGAAACACAACAGCAAAGAGAGATTATTTTTAGTCTTTGAGAGTTCAAGTAAGCAAAAAGTTTAAAGAAAGAATTAGAATAACAAATTATACAGGTTGTTTTTATTAGATAGATATTAAACTTTTAGTCTATTAGAGAATATATCTGCTCTTCCAACACATCTGGAATATTTATAAAAAATGATTATGTACTGACTCAAAGAAACCCTCAATATAATTCAAAGGCAGAAGATATACACTTTCTTTGATCACTATGAAATTAAAAACTAGTAAAAAAAAGTTTAAATGTTAAAATGATGTCTACTTGAAAATTTCAAAAATCACTCTCTACAATAACTCTTTGGTCAAAAAGTAAATAATAAATTGCAATTATAGACTATTTGGGAAAAATGACAATAAAACACAACTTACCAAAACATATTAGATGTGGCCAAACTATAATTGGCAAAAGATGTATTCATATAACTTTAGCTTTTTTATTATTAAATAAGAATAAAATAATACTAATGAGCTAATCACTTAGATCAAGAGATACAAAAATAAAAACTAAGCCTTTAAAAAGCAGAGACATAGAATTAATATATATTTACAAACAGAAAAAATACTAAATTTGGAAACGTATTATACATAATAAAAGTTATGTTTTTATTTTAAAAATCATTAACTTGAGCAAGACTATCTTTGTATGAGGGAAAGAAAATATACATGCACAATGTTAGAAGAAAATACAGATCCTGATGAGATTTTTTTTTTAATTTTAAAGAAAATAAAACATCCAGTACCATGTACCTTTTTAAAATATGGCTGCAATGGCCAATTTTCTGGGACATAGAAAATTGAAACAAATAGAAAACTGAATAGGCTAATAACCTTGGAAGAAAATAAAAATGAAACCAAGAAACTAGCCCAAACAAAAAAGCTGAACCCAGACTATTCTATAAGTGTGCTTCAATTATTTTCAAAAACTAGATAATTCCCATGCTATTTAAACTATTCCAGACCACTAGAAGTAAAGATTAAAACATTAGTTTATTTTCTGAAAATGAGAAAATGCTAAAAAATAAAGTTAACTCATAGAAGATCCACAGACCAATCTCATTTATGAATATAGATACAAACATTCTAAATTAAATACTAAAAAATCTAATTTGTTGGCCTATTTTTTTTTAAGATTTATTCATTTATTTGAGAGAGAGAGAGCAAGCATGAGCAGAGGGAGAGAGAGAGAATCTCACACTCCCTGCTGAGAACAGAGCCCGACAGGGAGCTTGATCCCAGGACCCCAAGATCATGACCTGAGCTGAAATCAAGAGTCAGACACTTAACCAACTGAGCCACCCAGGTGCCCCTAATTCAGTGGCTTATTAAGGGAATAATGTACCAAATAGTATTTACTCCCAAAATGCAAGAATTGCTTAATATTAAGAAATCTATGTCTCATAAACTTAAAGGGGGAAAATATGTAATCATCTCTGTGGATGCTGAAAAGACCTTCAAAAAGTTCAGCATCCGTGCATGATTTTTAAAAAGAAAAATCTAATGTATCAGAACTAGGATACTTCTTAAACTGACGAAAAGTTTATACCTCCTACCACCAGACAGTATCATGCTTAATTATGAAGGGATTGTCTAGGGTTTGGAGGAAGGTACTACCCCCACTGTTTTTGAATATTCAGAAAGATATTTAAAAGAAATAGTGATATAAATTTTTTTTTAAAGAGGAGAAACAGTTATCAGATATTTGTTCTGATGTAGTTGATTATCAAGAAAATCCAAGAGAGGGGCACCTGCGTGGCTCAGTCGTTAAGCATCTGCCTTCAGCTCAGGTCATGATCCCAGGGTCCTGGGATCGAGCCCTGCATTGAGCTCCCTGGTCTACGGGAAGCCTGCTTCTCCCTCTCCCACTCCCCCTGTTTGTGTTCTCTCTCTCTCTCTCTCTCGCTGTATCTCTCTCTGTCAAATAAATAAAATCTTAAAAAAAAAAAAAGTTTAGTAAGGCAGCCAAGAGCAAAATAAATACAAAAAAAGCCAGTAGTTTCTTATATGTGAGGGAAAAAAATAATGATTAGAAAACTATAAAGGGAAAATAACAATAAGTATACAAAGCCTATATCAAGAAAGCTATGAAACTTACCAAGGGACATAACAAAAGATGTGAATAAATAGAAAGGCATACAATATTTCTGAAGGGAAAGACTCCATCTGATGAAAATATCAGTTTCTTCAAATTTATAATGTTTTTCCAGCAAAATACCGACTGGATTTTTGATCTTTGAAAATTTTTACCAAATGATTCTAGAATTCTTTTGAAAAAAATAAAGTTGAAAATAACCAAAATAATTAATGGACTAGAATGTGAAGTGTCAAAGTGGTTGAGCCCCAAGAATGGGTGTAAGAATTAGCTAAACTGAATACAAAGTCCAGAAGCAAATCCACACAACATAGGAATTTGACAAAATGATAGATACATAAATTTCAAGGCAGTGGAAGAAACATGTATTTTTCATTAAATAAAGTTAGGAATAATTAGCCAACTATTTTTTAAAAATTAAGTTAGGATAGAGCTCTAACCTCACATAAAATGGCAAAATAAATTCCGGATTCAAAATTAAATTTTTAAAAAAATCATAAAAGAGTTTGGAGAAAATTTAGATGAGAAAAGTTTATCTTAACTGCTTGGAAGGATAAAGTCCTCCATGGTTATTTCTCAGACATTCTCCTCATCTCTATTATGTTTTTTAAATCAACAATCATGTGTTAGAAAAAAAATAGTAAAGATATTTTTGGAAAAATACATAGATGACTATGTGCCTGATCTCAGGGTGAAGAAAGTATTTTAAACCTAAAAACAAAAGGAAACTAAGACATAAAGGAAAAACCTTAATAAATCTAATTCATAAAAACTCACAAATGTTCATGCATCAGAATCTAAAGTTAGGGAGCTTGGGTGGCTCAGTCGGTTAAGCGTCACCTTCAGCTCAGGTCATGATCTCAGGGTCCTGGGATTGAGCCCCACATCGGGCTCCATACTCAGCAGAAAGTCTGCTTGAGGATTTTCTCTCTCTCCCTTTCCCTCTGCCCCTCCCCCTACTCACGTGCTCTCTCTCTCTCTCTCTTGCTCTCTCAAATAAATAAATAAATCTTTAAAAAAAAATCTAAAGTCTAAAATCTAAAGGTCAACTGTGAAGGCAGAAAAGATATTTGTAACTCTGACAGCAAAAGGCCAGTATAATCAATATATAAAACTTCTTACAAGTCATCCACAGTAAGATGAACACTCTAAAAAGTAGATAAAGGGCTCAAGTAGGCAATTTACACAAGGAGAAAGGCAAAAATTCAAAGTCCACTTAAGAAAAATAAAGTTCAAATTCCCTAGTAAGCGAAATGAGATGGAAAGCAAGACATAAATTTTTGTCCTCCCAAGTTGGCAAAGATATTTAAATGATATTTAAAAGATATTAAATGATATCTAAAAGATTTTATTTTTTTTTTAAAGATTTATTTGAGAGGGAGAGAGAGAAGCGAGAGCACAAGAGCAGGGGGAGGGAGAAACAGGGTCCCCACTGAGCAGGGAGCCCAATTCGGGGCTGGGGCTCGATCCCAGGACCCTGGGACATGACCTGAGCCGAAGGCAGACGCTTAACCAACTGAGCCACGCGGGTGCCCCGATATCTAAAAGATTTTAAATAAAATCGAATGTTCAGTTTTAGATCAGGAAATAAGAAACAGGCACTTTTATCCATAGCTGGTAGTGGTGAACACTGATACAACCTCCTTAAGGGTAAGTTGATAATAAATATCACAAGTCTTATAGCACATCAGACAGTCTCCAGACCAAGCAGCCTCTCCCAGGAAGCCTGCTCTACCATTTTATCAGATATTTCCAAACAGATCAGGGCCCTTACTTACTGAAACTCCAATGGACCCTCAAGCCCATATGCAGATGTACATCTACATCATAAATGAAGTTATGTCTACACAAACTCCAAACATCCAGATATTGTTTTATCTTCTTTATAGCCACTTAGAATCATCCAAAGAACTGAATTTTATTCTTTTAATTGTTTACTGTTGAGTAATGTGCCCAAGTAGATACCTATTACAGCTTTGAAAATTTGCCCTGGAAATAGCCAAAACATATGTATCATCAGAAAGAGAAAAATAGCAAAACAAACAGAAAAGGTAATAGGAACTATTCTGTTTTTCCTTCCCAGACCAAGGGAAGGAGGCTTTGGAATATGGTTAATGTAACTTAAAGATCTATAAGACATAAGAGCAACTTCTAAATGTGCTATATTTTTCATTACTCCAATAACCTGGTTGCTATTGTATATATATAAAACCCAACCTAAAAATTAATGCTCCGTATTCCATGAAGACCATGTCTTCATTCTGCATTATTTCATCAAAAAAGTGGTATTCTTTACAATGAATAGGTGGCTTCTATCCCCACAAAAACAGGCCAGCTGACAGCCTGTAGGGAATTTTACTTTTCTGCTAAAAAATATACTTTCAACATTGCTAATGCACCCACCCCTGTAATACAACACTAAGCATAGGACTGAACCCAGACCACTTGATGATAAATAATGTGTATAGAACCCAATGTAAAACAATATTGATTTTTAAGATCACAGAGTATATATTAGTCAGAAATTTCCATTACAAGTGACAGAAACCCAAATTGGCTTAAGAAAAGAAAAGGAATTATGGTTCATGAAACTTAAAGTAAGTTTAAGAGAACTTCAGGTATAGCTAGATCCAGAAATCTATCTTTATTTGTATCTCCTTTCTGCTGTTTTCTGTATTGGCTTCATGCTGAACTTAATGAACCCTGGGCTTACATCCTTCCAGCTTTACAAATGTGACAGCTTATGAAGAGTATAGGGGCCCCAGGTGGCTCAGTTGGTTAAGCGTTGGACTCTGGATTTCAGCTCAGGTCATGATCTCTGTGGTGAGATCCAGCCCACCCTCAGGCTCTGTGCTCAGTGGGGAGTCTGCTTCCTTCCCTCTCCCTCTGCTCTTCCCCCCACTTGCATGCACTTTTTCCCTCTCTCCCTCTCAAATACATAAATCTTGAAAAAAAGAGTATATAGCACTAGCAGAAGTCATGGTCTGATGCACCAGCTGAGAGAGGCACAGGACTTTTAAAAAAATAATCCCATGGCAAATGGGATGCAGAGCAGTGCTTAGCCCTGGAGCCCAGAGGCCAGGTCAGCCCCACCCCAACCACATGAACTAAGAGTCCAGGAAAGTGGCTCCTAAAGGAAAACCAAGATGCTGCTTCCAGAAAGGAAGAAAAGGAATGTTGAGCAGACAAGAACAGCAGAAGTCTGCACAGATGAGAAAATGCTTCCTTCATCTTGACACTGCTGATAAAATAAACGTTCAAGGCACAATATGAAAACTCATTGCAGTAGGATGTGTAACAAGACTCTTAGACTAAATAATTGACAGTGATTAACAGAAGGCTTTTCTTAGTCATTTCATCATGAAAAATAGAGGAGGAGAAAATGGGAGCCTGGAATTAACTCTCACTGTTGGACTGCTCCTCATATGCCACAAAAGATAAAGCACAAGGAGTGAGAAGGACCTGGTCCTCCCTGCTCTGCTTTGGGAGGCTGACCTTACAGACCACATCGACTTCCTCAACCTCTGGCTTCCATGTGCTTTCAGCCGAGGGAGCACTGGCAGGAGATCACAGGGCAGGAGGAAAGTGAGGCTGCCTATCCTCTCATCTACCTCCTTTCAAAAACCATAGCTTCTGTCCTGGAGCCCTCTACACCTACATCTACCCCTATGGTTCTGTCTGCATTCTGGTAAGCATTCCCTGACCTTGACCTTCAGACTAGAGGTGGTAATGGCTTCCTGCTGTTGCTTGCCCTGGGATGTCTATCCATCCCTTACTGGCTTTCCTTAACCCTGCTCACACCCTTGCAAATAGTCTCTTTATTCAACTTTCCTCAGCTACTCCTGCTTGTGTTTACTGCTTATTTCCTTTGTGGGGGGCAGTGGGCGAGGGTACCCCATTGATCCCAAGGACCAATTTTGTAAAGAGATGAATTTAGTAAGTGTCTGGCTACATCTTATTATTTCAGGGGTGGGGCAAGGAAAAGACATTGATCTCACTTCCCCCTTCACCTACTGATCTACTCATTATTGGGTGGATTTCCTTTAAATGGAGACAAAGCCTTTCATTACACTGTTATGGGGAAGACATAGCATGCAAATTGCCCTGAGTTAAAATTGTTCCACTATATAAATGACTGATAACAGATTCTCTCGAGAGAGATAGCACTGATGATAGAGGGAGATAGAACAGTGAGGCACAGAGTCTGATAAGGATAAAGAAAATGGTGACAACACAGTGAAGACAGGATCCAGGGGAAAAAAAAAAAAGACTGTGCATACCAAAGCTAGATTTTTCAACTTGTAATTTTGAAGGCTAGCTCTAAAGCTAAACATCTCTATCAGCCTAGAACAAATGAGGTTACCCATGGTTAGGAGCTGAATTGTGTCTCCCCCCAATTTTTTATGTCGAAGTCCTACCCCCAATACCTCAGAATATGACTATATTTGGAGATATGACTTTGAAATCAAGGTAAAGTGAGGTCAGGTGAGTGAGCCCTAATCCAATATGACTGGTGTCCTTCTAAGAAGAGGAGATTAGGACAGATGGTCAGAAAGGAAAGACTGTGTGAAAACATAAGGAAAAAACCAACCATCTATTAGCCAAGGAGAGAAGCCTGGAACACATCCTTCCCTCGTGGACCTTTAGAAGAAACCAATCCTGCCAACACCTTGATCTTGTACTTCTAGTCTCCAAAATTGTGAGAAGTTTCTGTTGTTTCCCCCAATCTGTAGCATTTTGCCATGGCAGCTCTAGCAAACTAATATATACCCATCTCCCAAGGGTCCCCAGCTTCTCTTCTGGGGGAGAAAAAAAAAAAGCCTCCTCCACAAGACCAAGAAAAACACATCAATCCATTGCTTTAGCATCATGAAGCTTCAACTTATATATATAAACCCTACAGCAAGCTGTCTTGTTACCTATCTATTCATCAATATATGCCAGCAGATCCATCATCTGAGGCAATAAAATTGTCAGTGCATTTATGTGCCAGCCATTTGGGAGAATTAACCTATGGTTGGGCTACTGTCCATCCCACCAAATATTCGGACAAAGCCTCATTTATAAACAAGGACTTGGCATGTTAGGACTTAATATGTTCTCTTTTCTCACACAATGATCCTGTACAAGGATTACTAGATGGCAAGGTATGGCAATTCAACTGATGTGAACAGTAAGAAATAAAATAATAAAATAAAGTACAATAAGACTCCTCCTGAATCGTAGAGGTCAGTTCCCTACCCAGCCCCTAGGTGTTGCTACTCCAACAAAGGTTATTCATAGAGCCTTATCTGAGACTGTGAGGTCTCCTCTAGCGCATACCCTGATCTAAATCAAACCCCTTAATTTGCAGGATTTGCTTGTCTCTTCAGTTTGTTGTTGGTCAATGCCCTATATGAACAGGGAAAGTCTAAACAGCAATGAGAACAAAGCAAAGAAAGAGCCCCGGGCAATCACATTTATTTTTTTTTTCTCTCTATAGGAGTAAATACTACCGGGATACCTCCTGCTTCTATTGCAATTATTAAAAAGTAACAAGTCATGGGAATGTAATGTACAGCATAGGGAATATAGTTAATAATATTGTAATAATTTTGTATGCCCATAAATGGTAACTAGCCTTATCATGGGGATCATTTTGAAATGTATAAAAATATTGAAGCACTATGATATACACCTGAAACTAATAGGATATCGTATGTCAGCTACAGTGGAAATTTTTTTTTAAAAAAAGCAATAGAATGCTCTTTCGAAATTTGTGCTCGGGAACCCATTGTCTTAGAAATAAATGTAAAAGCATCAAGTAGGTTTGGGACTGATTAATTTATTTATTTTATTTTTATTTATTTATTTATTTGACAGAGAGAGAGACAGCAAGAGAGGGAACACAAGCAGGGGGGTGGGAGAGGGAGAAGCAGGCTTCCCACAGAGCAGGGAGCCCGATGCAGGGCTCGATCCCAGGACCCTGGGATCATGACCTGAGCCGAAGGCAGACGCTTAACGACTGAGCCACCCAGGCACCCTGATTTGGGACTGATTAAAAAACAAACAAAATAAAAACCAAACCGCTAAGGTTTTAAAGATCTCAGCCTCAAAAATGGAATGTCATCTGCGACAGAAACCCTATTAATGGAGTCACTTGTTTTATACGGTCTCATTTTAGTTTCAAGTTCCAGAGCTGTTCATTTTCATTTAATTTAGTGAAGCTTCATGTTCTTAACAATAGTTTCTATGAGTGAGTTTTTCCTTCAAATATACAAAATTAGAAGTTTTGTCTCATTCTCAAATGTGGTATTTATTACCCCCAGTGCCTAGTCATTCTTCCTGTGGAATACAACTTGATTCCCAAAAGGGAAAACTGGATTCCCTTCGCAGACTGTCGTTGGCTACAGACTCTACATACGGAGGCAGCAGTGGCCCCCCGGGCGAGGCCCGCTCAGGGGGCGGGGGGGGGGGGGGGGGCGGGGCGAAGGGGCGAAGAGCTGGGCGGGGCGGGGCTTCTGCGGCCACGCCTTCTGGGCTGGAGCCCAGGGTTCCCCAGCTTCCTAGCTGCATGCAGGCCCACAGGCAAGTGACGATCGTGAGTTCCGTTTTCTCCGATGTAAAATGAAGACAATGACAATACCTACCTCACTCGTTTGTTGTGGGCACTGGGTAAGTTAACACAAGTCAAGTACTTCTAGTATCTAACACGTTTCGTTTGCCGGATAAGCGTGAGTTGCGCTGACGTTGAGGTAGCAAACAGCACGTGACTCTCACCCCTTGTTCACACGTCTCCGCTGTGACCTGCGTGGTTAATTGGTCAATACCGCACGTTGTCTTTTAGGGGCCCTGCGCTGGGGCTGTGGTGGTGGTGAGGTTTATGTGATACCAGCTTTCTCGGTGGGTTTTGTTTTGAAGATGCAGGGATTGTTTAATGACCTTTAAAAAAACAAAACTGGAGGGTATTATGCTGAGCGAAATAAGTCAATCAGAGAAAGACATGTATCATATGACCTCACTGATATGAGGAATTCTTAATCTCAGCAAACAAACTGAGGGTTGCTGGAGTGGTGGGGGATGGGAAGGATGGGGTGGCTGGGTGATAGACATTGGGCAGGGTATGTGCTATGGTGAGCGCTGTGAATTGTGTAAGACTGATGAATCACAGACCTGTACCTCTGAAACAAATAATACATTATATGTTAAAAAAAGAAGAAGAAGAAGATAGCAGGAAGAGAAAAATGAAGGGGGGCGGAATCGGAGGGGGAGACGAACCATGAGAGACTATGGACTCTGAGAAACAAACTGAGGGTTCTAGAGGGGAGGGGGTGGGGGGATGGGTTAGCCTGGTGGTGGGTATTGAGGGGGGCACATTCTGCATGGAGCACTGGGTGTTATGCACAAACAATGAATCATGGAACACTGCATCAAAAACTAATGATGGTAATATATGGTGATTAACATAACATAATAAAATAAATTTAAAACAGAACAAAACAAAACAAACCTCCAACTTTCTCTGGTCCAACCTGTAAGATTTAGTAAAAAGTTAAAGCTATTCCTTATTTTGTGCTCAGAAGCTGAATGTAAAGACAAGAGGCTAATGTAAAATGTGAGAAAAGATGGGGCACCTGGGTAGCTCAGTCGGTTTAGCTTCTGACTCTTGGTTCCGGCTCAGGTCATGATCTCAGGGTTGTGAGATGGAACCCAGCGCCAGCTTTGTGCTCAGCACAGAGCCTGCTTGTCCCTCTCCCACCCCTTCTGCTCCTCCCCCTGCTCAAGCTCTCTCTCTCAAATAAATAAAACCTTTAAAAAAGAAAAGAAAAAGAAATGTGAGAAAAAAGATGTGTCAAAGGAGCTTAAATGTAGCACTCGACATTAGTTTCAGGTCTGGGGTGGGAGGTTTTCTCTTATTGTCTTATAGTGGAGAAAATTCCCTTGACTCTCTCCTTCCTATCAAACTCCATCCATGACCATCGTGGGAGAGAGGGAAATAGTCATTACTTTCCCCTGAGTCGTTTCCAAATTGACAACCTTGTTGGATATATTTAGTTTCATGTTGGTAGTGCTTTCCCTAAGTACCCCCAGAATTTAATGTTATAATATCAATCCTTCAAGGACATAAGTTATCCAAGCCAGATTCCAGAAGTTTCATTGTGCTGTCCCAGCAGTGCATGAAGTAGATAAAACGGTGTGTACCACAATCTGGAAAACCCACCTGCTGGGTCCAAGAGAAGTCAAGAGTGAAAGCATCATGGGCAGGGTTACTCTCTATAGATAAAAGTACCCTCCGATTGTCCAGAAGTTGAACCCAGAAATTGTTGAAGTCACCTTAAAGTGATGCAAAATATCCAAGGAGGGTCCTTTGTGTACGCGAGTCCTCTTTCGAAGACCCCAGAGGAAGCTGGAAAGCACGAGGTGTCTGATCCAGCACCTCATTGGTCGGATGGTCAAACACGCAAAGGCAGGGGCAGCAGATGAGGTGGGTGAGGAGAGTGGGAACTTTGGCCAAAGTGGGGGAGATGGAAGAGGAAAACGTAAGAGTGGACAGAGAGAGGACTCAGGCATGAGAAATAAAGTAAAAGAAGAAAGGAGAGACAACAGCCAGAGGAACAGAGGACTGTGAGAAGAAAACTAATCTTTCTAGGGAAAGATCTAACAAAGGAGCTGATTTACTGCGAATACTGCCTTTCTAGGCTTAAATATTTTCTTAGAGCTTCTATAAAAGGGGGTACCTCTGAAACAGAGACTTGATCTACAAGTTCCCCAAATTTGAAACATTCTTGTAGTCACAGGGACAATTTTGTTGTTGCTATTCTTGAGTTTTGTTTCTGTTTCTGTTTTTTTTTTTCCCAAAGCCCCTTGGGCTATGATTATCTTAATATTTGTGTTTTTACTAGATTTGTCCTTACATTTTTTTACTTAAAACTTAAAGAGGGGCACGCAGCTGGCTCAGTTGGTAGAGCGTGTGACTCTTGATCTTGGGGTCCTGAGTTCAAGCCCCAGGTTGGGCATAGAGATTACTTAAAAATAAATAGATAAATAAACTATTAAAAGAAAGCCTTTCATTTAAATAAAAAACTTTAAAATTTTTCATATCAGTAATTAAATGGAAAGCCAGTATTATCTGCCAAGAATAAAAGGCAATGACAAAAATAAAATGGAAACAAATAAGGCATTAAATTCTAGCGAGAGAGTTTGAGATTAGCATATGTTAGCAATGTGCTAAAGATACCAGGGAACTAAATGAGACTTGTTCTTTGATGCAATCAAAAAGAATGAAAATTGAAATGGGAAAAAATATTCTCACTTTGTGAGTCAATGTTATTCAATATCCAAATACCACCCAAAGTCATTTTTTCTTACACCTCTTAAAATTAATGGTATCCATTCCACCCTTTAGAGAGCACTGGGGCTATGAACATTTCATTCCTTAGAAAGGACTGTGCTCTTTACACATTATACATTTTCTCATTAGACCAGAAAATAATGTTAAACAGACTTAGTCAACCCTAGCTCCCTTCTACGGGCTAATCATCTCTGGGGGCTCTCAGAGTTTCTAGGGGAAGGCCTAAGGCCAGAGCTGGAAGGGGTGTCACCCCAGAGAAATGCTGCCAAGGAGTCACTGGGCTCCTGAATGACATCCCATCTCTGCATCTATTCCTGTGCTGTCCAATATGGCAGCCTCCAGATACATGTGGCTACTGAACACTTAAAAAAAAAACACTTAAACATTTACTGAGATGTGCTGTCAGTGCAAAATGCACAGCAGATTTTTTAAGACCATGTAAAAAACCCATAAAATCTCATTAATAATTTTTTAACGATTACATGTTAAAGTAATATTTTGGATGTTTTGAGTTTAATAAAACATTAAAGCTAAGCTCGCTTCCTTTTTTTAAGATTTATTTGAGAGAGAGAGAGAGCATGTGCAAGTGGGGGGAGAGGGAGAGAATCTCAAACAGACTTCCCACTGAGCGGGGAGCCCAACGCAAGGCTCAATCCCACAATCCTACAACGCATGAGATCATGACCTGAGCTGAAACGAAGAGTCGGACACTTAACCAACTGAACCACCCAGGCGCCCCTACTTGTTTCTTTTTAATTTTTAAATTATTTAAACCAATTTTAGACTCACAGAAAAGTTGCACAGTTGTAGAGTTCCCATATAATCTTCACCTTGCTTCCTCGCAAATTAGTATTTTACATAACCATAGTGTAATTCTCAAAACCAAATAATTAACATTGATACAATACTATTAACTACAAATTATACTCACGTTTCACCACTTTATTCTACTGATTTTGGTTTTTTTTGCTTTGTTTCCAGGATCCAATCCAAGATTCCACATGGAATTTAGTTGCCATGTTCCTTTAGTCTCCTTTAATCTGTGACGGTTCCTCAGTCTTGCCTCATCCCTCATGACCCTGATGCTGTTGAAGAGTACTTACCTTTTATTTTGCAGAATGCCCCTCAGTTTAGGTTTACTTAGGTTGAGGTTTAGGTTTATTAGGTTTCCTCATGATTGGAATGAGGCTGTTGGTTTGGGGCAAGAAAAATTACAAATGAGAATTGTCCTTTCCGTGCATCCTATCAAGGAGTTTGGGAAGTTACTAAGCCTTATTACTGCTGACTTTTACTTTTATTTAGTGTGGCTACTACAAAAGCTTTAATTACATAAGTGGCCCACAGTATTGTTCTATTGGGCAGCGCTGTTTGACACCATATATGAAATATTAAGTACATGACTTAAAAGAGCATGTTCACAGCAGAAAATGTATGGATTTAATTACCTATCATTTTCTAGGCCCTTTTGATGTATTTCACCTTTTAATCCTCATAACAACTAAGGTTTATTGAGAACCCACTCTATGCCAGACTCCTTTTTAAACACTTGTATTAAATCATTTAATCCCAGGGCACCTGGGTGGCTCAGTTGGTTAAGCGTCTGCCTTCAGCTCAGGTCATGATCTCAGGGTCCTGGGATTGAGCCCCACATGGGGCTCCCTTCTCAGTGGGGAGTCTGCTTCTCCCTCTCCCTCTGACCCTCCTCCCTGCTTGTGTGCTCTCCCTCTCTCTCTGTTTCAAATAAATAAATAAAATCTTTAAATCATTTAATCCCTACAAAACCTGATAAGGTAGATGCTGCTATTATCCCTGCTTTGCAACCAAGGAACCTGAGTGACAAAGAGGTTGTAAGTTGTACAAGGTCCTTCCATTTGTTAAGTGGCAGATCCAGAATCTGAAATATGGGGAGAGCATCCCAGAGTCCAGGCTTATAACTACTACACTTTCTTAAAGCCACAATGTCAGTTAACAACTCAAGTTTTACCAACTGTAAATTGTTTTATTTTTTTAATTTTTTTAATTAACATATAATGTATTATTTGTTGCAGGGGTACAGGTCTGTGATTCATCAGTCTTACACAATTCACGGGGCTCACCATAGCACATACCCTCCCCAGTGTCCATCCCCCAGCCACCCCATCCCTCCCACCCCCCACCACTCCAACAACTCTTTTCTGAGATTAAGAGTCTCTTATGGCTTGTCTCCCTCTTTGATTTCATCTTGTTTCATTTTTCCCTCCCTTCCCCTATGATTCTGTCTTGTTTCTCAAATTCCTCATATCAGTAAGATCATATGATACTTGCCTTTCTCTGATTGACTTATTTCGCTTAGCATAATATCCTCTAGTTCCATCCACGTCATTGCAAATGGCAAGATTCCATATTTTTGATAGCTGCATAATATTCCATTGTGTGTATGTATGTATGTATATATATATATACACACACATATATATATACCACATCTTCTTTATTCATTCATCTGTTGATGGCCATCTGGGCTCTTTCCATAGTTTGGTTGTTATGGACATTGCTGCTATAAACATTGGGGTGCATGTGCCCCTTCGGATCACTACATTTGTATCTTTGGGGTAAATACCCAAGAGTGCAATTTCTGGGTCATAGGGTAGTTCTACTTTCAACTTTTTGAGGAACCTCCATATTGTTTTCCAGAGTGGCTACCCCAGCTTGCATTCCCACCAACAGTGTAGGGAGGGTTCCCCTTTCTCTGCATCCTCGCCAACATCTGTCATTTCCTGACTTGTTAATTTTAACTTCGCTCTCTTGTATGACATAGAGAATTGACATTTATTTAAGCTTCTATACACTGTGCTAAGAACTTAACACACGTCTCATTTGATGCTCACAGCAGATTTTACAGATATGAAAACTGAGGCTCAAGAAAATAGCAATTGGCAGAAGCTGGGATTTACATATTTCACTCTTTCCGTTGTATATTCTCCAGTTGGCTCAATTGCATCAGTGTTTCATCTTATCAGCTTTTTCATGTTTAATAATTTTTTAAAAGTCAGTACTATATTATAGAGATTCTATCTATCAGCAGGTTTTATGATAATAACTAGGTTTCCCTAGTCATCTATGTAAGGAATATATAAGGTAACTCTTAATTATCTAGAATGTGTGATGGAGAAACTGAAGCCTTTGACCTATTTGTGGTCAGCTGGGATAATTACTTTGACAAGTAGTACAAATACTTGGCATCGGTAGCATAGAAAGTGATATCAAAATGGAGCTGCCTGTGGTCGAATACAGAATACATTGTGTTCATCAATATCCACTCCAGTGGCTGAACAACAGAATCTTCTTTAATAAAAGAGTAGAACTGGGCACCACTTCCTGGGTCTGTGCTGCTTAAGTGGAGACAGGTGGAGGTGTGGCCCAGATGGATAGTCCAAAGCAGAGAAATACAGCTGTTTTCTATTTGTTCAGTTGGGTTGTCCAAAGAAAAAAGAAAGTAGTGAGGTGATCAAAAAGAGTTCTATATAATTAAATATACTTGGGGGTGTCGGGCTGGCTCATATTATTAGGTACTAAGAGAAAAAATAGGTGTTTCTATAGGTTTCCTGCTTTGAAGTCCCAAGATTGATTTGCATCTCACAACTTCTGACAGTTTCCAAATACCGCCACTAGGGGGTGCTGCTGAATCACACTTAACTCGTAAAACATAAAACACCCACCAACTAATTCCATAGGCATGCGTGCAATGCAGTGTTAAGAGGAAAGTTGGGGGTTTTTTTGTTTGTTGTTGTTGTTGTTTAACAGTTTGCAGTAGAGGCCCATAAAGCTAACTCAGTAAATCCCTGTATTGCCAACAGAAGCAAGCAAATCTCAGCAAGAAGAGATGGATAAATCCATGTAGTGATACCTTCCGTGGAATTGTTCTGTTGAAAGAATTTTGCGTTTGCATTGAAATAGATGACTGCCTGAAAACCTATGCATTTTTTTTTATCTTGCTTTGCTTGCGGGGTGCGGGGGAGATAGTGGGAGAGCTTCTACTCAGAGATCTGAGAAGGAAACCGAGATGTCCTTGGAGGATTGCAATATCCCATTGAAGGCAAGAAAACCAGCTGATACGTATATGCATCTGCCAGGCTCATCTTGGTCCCATTTCTCTGTTCTCTAACTGCAAATGCACTTCATGGTTTTCCTCCTGTGCTCGCCAGACCAGTAGAAAATCTGTAGTCTTCTTGAAAGCTCTTGACACTTAAAACAAAATGCATATTTCCACATGCAGGAGGGAAACAAAACAAGGTAGTAAATGCTACTGAGATCAGAGCATGACCCCAGTCCCCGCTGGGATAGGTGATGAGCCACTTGAAAGGAACGGACAGTCAGGACACAGGCATGCTCCAACTCACTAAGAGCATGCACTTGGGAAGTTCATTGGCAGCTCCGTGTCTGGAATTGTGAGAACTGTGAAGGATGGTTAGAACTGTTGTGTGGCCAAAGCACATGCAGCTGTAGGCTGGACCATATGCAGCAAGGGCGGAGGGAGGCAGCCTGCACTGCGCACACAATGCACATGCTGCCACCATTGACCATTCCTTACATATCTTACTGTCAAGCAACGCTTGAAGGTGGGCATCCCCATTTTCCAGATGAAGATGGGGATTAAACGGCTCATGGTAACCCCCAAAGTCACACAGCCAGTAAATGGCAAAGATAAGCTGATTGGCTTTGAGGGCTGTGTCCTTTCACGTTACTTGCCTGTCCCCATTTCAGTGCACCCGTCCCTCTTCCAAGTGCTCTGCGTGCATCATGCCATTTACACCTACAACAGGTGTAAGAGATAGGTATTGTTGTTTGCATTTTGAAGATGAGGCACCGGGAACACGGGCTAAGAAATCTGTCCAAATTAATGAACATAACTACAAAGAGATGGAGCGTGGATTCAAAACCAGACCCATGGGGCTCCTGAACTGTTGCTCTGAACCAAAGCGCCACACAGGGTACCCTCACGGCCCCTCAGCGGGGGCTCAGGTATTTGCTGAGTTACAAATCTCTGGGCCAAAGGCTATGACTGCCAGAAGGGAAAAGAAAGGGGATTGCTCTCCCACTGCTGGGCATGAGATCAAGTAACCCTGGTTTAGAGCCTAGTATTTGCCAGGTTTCATGTTAGTGCTATATATACGATATCATTTGGTTCTCACAATAGTCCTTAGAGAAAGGAATAATTATCCTCATGTTTAGGTGGGAAAACCTGTGCCAGAAATGTTACTTAACCTACCCAAGGACATGCAATTAATAAATACCAGAGGCAAGACTAAAATCTGTTTAACTTGGAGGCATTTCCATGAAATATTGTCGAATTAAAGTCAAACCCAGAAGAGTACATGCGATGAACATATGTAATGAATTATGTCATTTTGCAAAAAAAATAGAAGGCTACATCTTAAACTGTTCCTCTAGGTTATAGGAGGAAGTGTGGTAAGAACGTAAAAAGTACAGATATCACATACTTATGCATCTATGAAAATTATGCATGTGTGTAAGCATGTGCATGTGTATAAATAGTTAAGAAATTTATACATAAGTTATAATAAATAAAAATAAAATAATTTAATATTTGACAAAATTCAATACCCATTTCTAAAAAGTTGTTAGTATACTTTACTGTTATGGATGTATTTTTCTAATTCTGGATTCCTGGATTATTAACAGGAATCAAAAGTAAATATTATATTTAAGATTAAAATTTTGGGTGTATTCAAATTAAAGTCAGGAACAAGACCCAGGAATTCAACTATCATTCTCTGGTTACTCAACATTATTCCAGAAGTTCTGGTTAATGCAATAAGACAAGAAAAGGAATTAAGGAGTGAGACCCTTGAAAAGGAAGACACAAAATTACCCATGCAAATAATTGAGTTATGAAAGAAAAATAAACCTGTGTATATCAACACAACAATGACTTTATACAACATAGAACCAAACCTAGATAGCATGTTTAAACTGAAAAAAATTAACACTGGTGCATTTTAATTCCTCTACTATCTACTGATTTCTACCCATCCATGGCTCTATGCTATTATGTTTCTCTAAGCCCTTACCATCTTCTTCCTTTCCCTACTCATAATCAAAGCTCACTTTTCCCCTTGGTAGAAGAAAAAAGACATCCCCCCCAAAACTAATTCACACTAAAATCTAATTAATCACTAAATTCCCATATTATCCCAAATATATTTCTTTATACATATTTTTTAGTATTAATATACCTTATTTTTTAGAGCAGTTTTTAAGTTTACAACAGAATTGACTGGAGAGTACAGAAAGTTTTCATAGACCCCATGTCCCCAAGAATGCACAACCTCCCCTACCATCAAAATCTCACACTAGAGTGATACACTTGTTACAATTGATGAACCTATATTGACACATCATTATTACCCAAAGTTCATAGTTTATAATAGGATTCACTCTTGGTGTTGTACTTTCTATGCACTTTGACAAATGTAGAATGACATATATCCATCATAATAGTATCATAGAATAGTTTCAATGCCCTATAAATCCTCTGTGCTGTACCTATTCGTTACTCCCTCACTCTTAACCCTGGCCGCTAGTAATCTTTTTATTGTCTCCATAGTTTTCCCTTTTCATGCAGGATGTAGCCCTTTTAGATGGGCTTCTTTTACTTGGTAATATTCATTTAAGTTTCCTTCATGTCTTTTCATGGCTTGATAATTCATTTCTTTTTAATACTGAATAATATTCCATTATTTGGATGTACCAGTTTATCCATTCACCTACTGAATGACATCTTGGTTGCTTTCATGTTTTGGCAAGTATAAATAAAGCTGTTATAAATATCTATGTGCAAGTTTTTGTGTGGACCCAAGTTTTCAACTCATTTGGATAAATACCCAGGAGCCCAGTTGCTGGTTTATATGGTAAGAGTATGTTTAGTTTTGTAAGAAAATGTCAAACTGTCTTCCAAAGTGGCTGTACCATTCTGCATTCCCACCAGCAATGAGTGAGAGTTGCTTGAAATCTTTGCCAGCATTTCGTGTGTCAGTGTTTCAGTTTTGGCCATTCTAATAGGTGTGTCGTGGGATTTCACTGTAGTCTTAATTTGCCATTCCCTGATGACCTATGATGTGGAGCATCTTTTCATATGTTTATTTGCCATCTGTATATTTTCTTTGGTGAGGTCTCTGTCCAGGTCTTTTTCCATTTTTTAAATCAGGTTGTTTTCTTATTGTTGAGTTTTAAGACTTCTTTGCATATTTTGGATAACAGTTCTTTATCAGATGTGTCTTTTGCAAATATTTTCTCCCAGTTTGTGGCTTGTCTTCTCATTCCCTTGACTTTGTCTTTCACACAGCAGACATTTTAAATTCTAATGAAGTCTACCTTAACAATTATTTCTTTCATGGATCATGCCTTTGATATATATCTAAAAATTATTGTCACACCCAAGATCATGTAGGCTTTTCTCCTGCATTATCTTTTGGGAGTTTTATGGTTTTAGGTTTAACATTTAGGTCTGTTTTCCATTTTGAGTTAATTTTTGTGAAGAGTTTAAGGTCTGTGTCAAGATTTACTTTTTTTTCGTATGGATGCCCAGTTGTTTCAACGTAACATAATAGAAGAAATTATCTTTGCTCCATTGTATTGCATTGCTCCTTTGCCAAAAACCAGTTGACTGTATTTATGCAGGTCTACTTCTGGGCTCTTTATTTTGTTTCCTTGATCTGTTTCTTTATTCTTTCAGCAATACCACACTGTCTTGATTATTGTAGCTTTATAATAAGTCTTAAAATCCGGTATTGCCAGTCCTCCAACTTTATTCTTCTCCTTCAATATTGAGTTGGCTATTTTACATCTTTTCTCCATATAAACTCTAGAACCATTTTGTCAATATTCACAAAATAATTTTTTGAGCTATTTGTTGAATCTATAGATCAAGTTAGGAAGAATGCATATCTTGACAATGTCGTGTCTGTCTATCAATGAATATGGAATATCTCTTCATTTATTTAGTACTTTTTTTTTTTAAGATTTTATTTATCTATTTGACAGAGAGAGAGATAGCGAGAGCAGGAACACAAGCAGGGGGAGTGTGAGAGGGAGAAGCAGGCTTCCTGCGGAGCAGGGAGCCCGATGTGGGGCTCAATCCCAGGACCCTGGGATCATGACCTGAGCCGAAGGCAGATGCTTAACGACTGAGCCACCCAGGCATCCTATTCAGTACTTCTTTGATTTTGTTCATCAGAACTCTGTAGTTTTTTTCACATAAATCTTAAACATGTTTTATTAGATTAATACCTAGGTATTTCATTTTAGGAGGTGTTAATGTAAATAGTAATGTGTTCCTTTGCACTATGAACTTATCCAATGTTTTTCACTTATTTTCTCCTCCTTTCTTCCTCCCTGTGCCAGCAGCATGAGAAGATTTTTCTCTAGGACTCACTGTGAGACCTGGTAGAACTCCTGGAGGTAAAACTCATAAAAGTGTAGGGGACCCTCCCCATCCATGACTGGGTCTCCCTGGAGTTTTTAACTCTCACAGTTGTCCACATTGAGCCTCCAGCAATTCATCAACTACAGTTAGGTTTTCCTACCTTAGCAATGGTTCCCACAGAGGTTCTGGTTAGGTGTTTCTGTTCTGGTTAGTCATGATTATCTGTATCTGCCTGTCTCTCCAATTTTAGGCACAGCAGTTGACCCTCTGACCTCAACTCTTTGACAGATATAAGAAGAGCTTTTGATTTTTTTTTCTAGTTTGTTTAGCTTTTTGCTTGCTGTTATGATGGAATGGCAACTTCTATGTTCCTTATATGCTGGACTAGAAACTGGATGTTTATTTTTTTTTTAAAGAAAAATGCTTGATAAACTATGAGGCACTAATTAATAGAATTCTATTCAACGAGACAAAATAAATGTTAAAACATACAGATAAATGTCAATTTGGACTTCAGTTTATTGGTCAGTGTTCTCCAGAGAAACAGAACCAACAGGATGTGTGTGTGTGTGTGTATAATATATGTATGTATATATATTATGTGGAATTGGCTCATGCAACTATAAAGGTTGACAAGCCCCAAGATCTGCAGTCAACAAGCTGGGGACCCAGGAGAGCTGATGGTGTAGCTCCAGCCCCAGTCCAAAGACTTGAGAACCAGGAGGGCTGACCATATAATTCTCATCTGAAGGCCAGCAGGCTCTTCACTCAGAAAGAGCTGATGTTTCAGTTCAAGTCTGAAGGCAGGAAGAAGCAGATGTCCTAGTTCAAAAGCAATCAGGCAGGAGGAATTCTCTTATTCAGGGGAAGGTCAGCCCTTTTGTTCTATTCAAGTCAACTGACTGAATGAGTCTCACATCAGGGAGGGCAATCTGCTTTACCAGGTTTAACAATTTAAATGTTAACTCACCCAAAACACCTTCACAGACACCCTCAGAATAAAGTTTGTCCAAATAGCCACACCCTGTGCTCCAGCCAGTTGGCACATAAAATTAATCATCACAACCACATGGGAATAGGAAGAATTGTCCTTGCTAAGAATCTAGCTTCCGAATCAGCTCTACATTGTTCCTGTTTTCATAGCATCTGCCCATCCTATACCTCTGAACGTGTAGATTATTTAAAAGCTCCAGGTGGCTTTTTAAAGTGGATTCTAGGATAGCAACAGCAGGGATCTCTCATCTCTAGAATTGGGGAGAGATTAACAACATTGGCTACTATGGAAGTGAATCATTTTTCTGCAGGAACATCTAGGTGAAATAAGATCCAAAAAGTAAGGACTACATGGAACACTAACATATTAAGAATGATAAGGAATACATGTATTCATGCACACACACACACACATACGTATGTGTGCTACACATAATACAAATAATTATAAGTGTAGCAAAAGAAAATTTAAAAATTAAATTCAGATTCTGTTTAGAGAAAGGGAAAAAATACATTCCCCACATAAGAAATGAGAAAATCAGAGGGCATCAGACTCCTGTGCCAATGAAGATACGCCTTCAAAGTTCTGAAGCAAAATTATTTTCAACTCACATATCCTTAATCAAATGTGAGGGCAAATAAAAACATTTTCAGACTTGCAAGGGATCAAATTTTCACCTTTCATAGGCCTTTCTTAAGAAATTACTTGATGGGGCGCCATTTAAGTAATTTCTTAAGAAATTACTTGGGTGGCTCAGTCGGTTAAGTGTCTGCCTTCGGCTCAGGTCATGATCCCAGGGTCCTGGGATCAAGCCCCACTTCCAGGCTCTCAGCTCAGCAGGGAGCCTGCTTCTCCCTTTGCCTCTGCCTGCCCCCCATCCTGCTTGTATTCTCTCTTTCTCTCTCTCTCTAATAAATAAATAAAATCTTGGGGTGCCTGGGTGGCTCAGTCATTAAACATCTGCCTTCAGCTCAGGTCATGATCCTGGGGTCCTGGGATCAAGCCCCGCGTCAGTCTCCCTGCTCAGCAGGAGGCCTGCTTCTCCCTCTCCTACTCCCCCTGCTTGTCGCTGCCTCTCTCTCTCTGTCAAATAAATAAAACCTTTAAAAAACTAAAATAAATAAAATGAAATCTTAAAAAAAATTACTTGAGGATAAGGGCACCTGGGTGGCTCAGTCAGTTGAGCATCCAACTCTTGATTTTGGCTCAGGTCATGATCTCAGTGTTGTGAGATAGAGCTCTGCGTCAGGCTCCATGCTCAGCAGAGAGTCTGCTTGGGATTCTGCCTCTCCCTCTCCCTCTGCCCCTCCCCCACCTCTCTCCCTCAAATAGATAAATAAATCTCTTTTTAAAAAAGAATTTACTTGAAGATACAACTTAAGAGAGCAAAGGCATGTCTTCAATTTCCCCAGAGGCAAAATGCAGGCCAAAGACAGTACTTTGGTCTTGAAATTGCTCACCACACAGCACAATGCTCTAAGGGCTACCAGGGGATAGATCCCAACTCCTGCTCCTACCTCAGTAAGAGAAGCTTCACTTGGAACTGCTTCTTATAGTGTGTTTTTATCAAAGGCTTTATTTGAAGAAAGAGTTCTGCAGCTTTGAATCATTTGGGAGCTCCTAGATTGGATAACCTCAAAAGTCCTCCAGGCTCCAACACTCCACAGATCTGTGAACACAGGCAAGTGTGATCAAATAACACCATTTGTTGAAATGTACAGTGCCAGAGTTCCCTTTCTGCAAACTAAATCATAGCATCCATCAAAAATGAAAAGCCTGTCAGAGGTGGGCCATAATTTCTCTCACCCTGCTTAAATCTTCCTCTTTACAGTCTACTTTTCAAAGCAGAAGTCCTGAGGAAAACAATTTGATGCTGTGGAAAAAACAGTAAGCTAGAAACCAGGAAATCTGGCTTCTAAACCTAATTGCCTTATTTTAGCAAGATGGTTAACCTCTGTGGGCCTTCATTCCTTTCCTTGAATAGAGAGTTGAAGAACAGGTTTTTAGCTCCAAAAAATGCAGAACACCCTTCAGAGCAAGAGAAACTGCTGTGATTCTAAGTCCAATGTTGAACATATACATAACTTTTTAGGGGTGTCTGGGTGGCTCAATCAGTTAAGGGTCTGCCTTCCACTCAGGTCATGATCTACAGGTCTTGGGATTGAGCCCCACATCGTCGAGCTTCCTGCTCATCAGGGAATCTGTTTCTCTCTCTCTCTCCCTCTGCCCCTCCCCACCACTGATTCTCTCTCTCTCTCTCTCTCAAATAAATAAATAAAAGCTTTTAACAAAAATTTTTAAATAGCAATATTTATTTCACTACACTGAAGAAAAGGAAAAAGAATGCTCCAGGCTCTCTAAAAATTTGTTGGCTTGCCTGCAGGTTCATGGACAAGATAATCATGAAATAATTGAAGTCAGTAGAACATTTAAAATGAAGTAGTTCAAACTATGAGTCCTTTTTTGTTTTGTTTTGGTTTTTTATCACTTCATTGGTCAAATCACATTTTTTTTTATGATTACGTTCAATTAGCTAACATATAGTACATCATTAGTTTTTTGATGTAGTGTTCAATGATTGCCCATGGGTCAATCCTGATTTGTAGACCTTTCTTAAAGAACTTGGAAAATTCTTTATGATGGAATGTCATCCATTTTATAATGTAAAAGTCATACAGGAATTTTGCATAGGTCATCAGACCATTTTGTAATCAAAAAGCTTGAATGATTGTCTAAGGAGTTACCAGGCCCAGCTTCAGTGTCTGAGACTTGGACAGATCTGAACTCACATGGTCAGTATTCCAAAGGGACAAAAAACTCCAAGCTGGATCTTGGTAGGCTGTTCCAAGGTTAATAATGGCCCCATTTCATGAATTCCTTCCTATTGCTCAACCATATGATCAACAATTTTAATCCAATTCTTCCTGTTTTAATGTCCAAAAATATTTAAGGTCCATGCCCTCTGCATTACAACTTCTCTATCTCTGAGGAATGATATTAAGACTCCAAGTTAAGCAATCTCAGATCCTTCAAGCTATTTTGCTGTTTTTCCCTCATCCCCAACAATTTTCTAGTTCATAACGGACAAAAGAATCAAAGAGACAAAAACGTGTTAGATTAACTAAAAAAAGGAAGAGAAAAAGAAACAGGAGTCCAGAAAGGACAAAGATACAGTTAACATGCAGCCCTGAAAACATAGTAAACACAGCTAAGCTAATATAACTTCCACCTGTGGTTCCCAGACTCTTGAGTTTCAAAAATAAACTGATTAATTAGTGGGAGACTTTGTTAGCTTTTCACTTTGCCAAGTAATGACAAGTATTTAAGTAATAAAATTTTAAAACAACAAAAATCCTGGTATAAACTACCATGACAAAGTCATACAAAGAAAGCATGTTGGACACCAAAATGTTAAGAATACATTCTCAAAATAGTGACAGTTCTTTAAATGGAATTAAAAGTGTACTACATCAATCGTGTTTTTCTCTTCTCACTACAGACAAGTGAAACTTTGTCAAAGAAAAACACTCTTCCTTGTAGCCCTGGCATTTGAAAACCACTAGATGACTCCATTCTGAGCATGAAATTGAACGGAAGAGCCCAAGATGCTGCAAGCACAAGGTGGTTTCATGGGGCTACATAGGAAGCCCCCTGGCATGTGTAACGGCAGAGCCTTCTTAGTTTGAGCCCTATCAGAAAGTGACTGTATTTTCTAAAAGAAACAAACTACTAACCTTCATCTTGCTTTGAGTAGATACAACCCATTTTCATATATTAATCTTGTATCTTGCAACCCTGATGAACTTGTGTATTAAAGCTAATAGTATTTTGTGGATTCTTTAAGTTTTTCTGTATATATTATCATGCCATATACAAATGAGAGGGTTTTATTTCTTCCTTCCCAATCTGGGTGCTTTTATTTCTTTTTCTTGCTTAATTTCCCTGACTAAAACCTCTAGTACAATGTTGACTAGAAGTGGCAAGAAAAGACATCCTTGTCTTGTACCTGTTCTGAAAAGAAAAGTCTTTCACTATTATCTTTCACTATTAAGTATCATGTTAGCTAGGATTTTTCATAGATGATCTTGAAGAAGTTCCTTTTTAATACTACTTTTTTGAGTGTTTTTATCCTGAAAGAATGTTAGATTTTTGTCAAATGCCTTTTCTGCATCTACTGAGACCATCTTTTATTCCATTAATATGGTGCATTGCATTGATAGATTTTTGTATGTTGAACCAACTTTGCATTCTTGGGACAAATCCCATTTAGTTCTGGTGTATAATCTTTCTTATATGCTGGTGGATTCTGTTTGCCAGGATTTTGTTGAGGATTTTTGCATCTACATTTTAGGAGATATTGGTCTGTAGTCTTCTTTTGTTGTGATATCTTTGTCTGGTTTTGGTATTAGGGTAATACTGGCCTCATAAAATGAGTTAGGAAGTGTTCTTTGGGAAGATACTAAAGTAAGAAACAATGGACAGAGGTAACAGATCTCAAGATAAGATAGAAAAATAGAGAAGTTGTGCCCTATTAAACAAATAACTAACATCAGGAATTTTGTAGACTATACAATAAACAGATGTGTTTTCAGAGAATAAGAATTGTATATAATAGGTAGATAGGAGATGCAAGCTTAACACAAGGAAATAACTGTTGTAGCACAGAGAAATAAGCAGCAGCATCTGATGGCTAATTCCTAATGGAGAAAAGTTGAAGTTCAATATTAAAACCCTACTGTAGATTATTCATTATTTGTCAAATATAATTATGCTCAAGTTAGCTGTATAGGAAAAAAATGTATAAAGTTTTCATTCCATAGTCACAATTCAGTTGTTTTCAGTCTTTGCGCCCCAACTATTACTACCACCATCACCATACACCCATATCTTCTCTGTTTTTCTTTTTTAGTAATAGAAAGATTTATCTGGGGACATAACTACAGCTAAAGCCTACATTTCTCAGCCACCCTTGCACATAGGCATGGAATATGACTAGATTCTGACCAATAGGAAGTGAGAAAAGGTGATTGCACAACTTATAGGTCATACCCTTAAGAAGATAGCAATATACTTTTCTCTCTTCCCTATTCCTACTTGTTGGAATGTGGAAGTCATGGTGAAAGTTACAGCAGACCACAAGATGGAAGCCATGTGTCCAGCATGGCAGAAAAAGAGGGACCCCAGGTCCCCAACATCATTGAATCTTTTCACTCAGACCGTTAAGTAGGAGAGAAATGTTTCTATCTTGTTCCATTGCTATCTTGGCCTTTGTTATAGCAGCCAAATTAGTATCCTAACTTAATACAGTCTTTGCCTAAAATTCCAAGTTAAAAAAAAAAACAACTTTGAGAATTGTTGGAGGCTAATATTTTTATCTAACAGCCTACAGCTTTCAATTATAGTCATGATTTTGGCACTGGAAAAAAAAAAAAAAGAACAAAAAGACTAGCTAGGTAATATCCTTTACAGAACATTGCTTTTATAAGGCTTTCTCCCCACACCCCCACCCTGGCCATTTATTTCTCTTTTCAACTCCTTCCTGAACACACTTCAGTCAAGTCCTTTATCCCCACCCCTCCACCAAAATTGCTTTTACCAGGATCAACAATAACCTCCATGTAATGAAATTCTATTGTTAATTCTCAGCCCTCATTGTACTCAACCTGTCAGCATCTGATGCATCAGTGTATTTGCTCCTCTTTGAAACATTCCACTTAGTTTACATACTAGCTCATTCTCCTGGCTTTTCTCCATCCCACAAGCCGCTCTTTCTCAGTTTCTTCTTCATCTATCCTATCATGTGTTGCTAATGGGTCTCAGTCATTGCTAAATCTCTTTTCTATCTACATTCCCTCTTTGGTGATCTTATCCAGTCTCATGTTTTAAATACCATATAGATACTGCAACTCCCAGATTTTACTTCCAGACTACTAGAGTATAAACCCTATGAGGGTAGGAATCCTTCTGTGCTTCTTTCCTGCTGCATCGACAGAGCCTAGAACTGGATCTGCCATATATCAGTGCAGTAAATAAGTGCTGAACGAATGAATAAATAACTGGAAGGTGCTTTGCTTTATAAATAATCTCTTTAAAGTGCTTTACTATTTACTTTCCCCTTGAAAGTCTTAGTAGAGGGCAAGGAAAACCATGTCCTTGCTCAGCATAAGAGCATATGCAGAATAAATTTCAGCTATGAATTTCTGGTGGCACAGCCAGGCTGTGTTTCACTCTCACTATTCTTGGCCAGCTATGCAGAGGCTGTGATGACAGTGTCCTCAGTTGGTTTTAAGAATTTATAGAACTGCAGAATATGGAATGATATGCCAAAGGCTTAAAAGGCTTAAAGAAAATGAATGTTTATTAGTATTCAGCTCTTCGTGTCTATGAATTCTAATCCCCAATAAAAGCTCTGTTAAGGTCATAAACAATGCTCAAAGACCAGCACTCTCAAAGGGTGTTTACAGGGTCTTCTTTGCTTCTGAGTATATTTAACAACCATTACACTCCGTGGGATACTAGGGCACTCAGAAAAGAGCACATGCGTCTATTTAGAAATCATTTAGGGGCACCTGTGTGGCTCAATCAGTTAAGCTTCTGACTCTTGGTTTTGGCTGAGGTTATGAGCTCAGAGTTGTGAGCTCAGTGGGGAGTCTACTTGAGATCCTCTCTCTCCCCCTCCCTCTGCTAGCCAACCCCACCTCTCTCTCTCTCTCAAACAAATAAATAAATAAGTCTTTTAGGAATAAAAAGAAAAGAAATATTATCGGTTAAATGCAGGCTCAGTTAGTCCTAATACAACCTGTGCTTACCCAAAACTGAACCAGGAACTGCAATTAGCCTTTCCCTTTAAAAGCCCTGATAATAGTGTGCACAAGTTTAATTTCTTAGATGTTCGTTGAATGTCCTCTGAGTGAGTGGCTCAGGGTGGGTATCTCTTTGTATGTCCATGCGTCAGTGTGTTTACATGTGTGAGTGAGTGTGTGCCTGAGAGAATGTGTGTGTCTATGTCTATGTTCTGAAAATAGTCTGTTCCAGATCTCCACCAGGAAAAACAAGAGCTGACCATTACATGAAAATCTGTTTAAAAACAGAGAAAGCAGAACATTCAGGACAGAAAATACTTCCCATCTGGGAAGAAACGGTATCCAGAGTTTCTGTTTGACAGATCATTGCCAGTGTTTCGGTTTGGCAGTGTAGACCAACCTCCCACATCTAAGAGAAGTGGAGAGGCTGAGAAGAGGTAGTGTTTGTGGACCCAGTTGGCTGCCCACACAACCAACATCCATTTCTCCCTTCTTCTAACAGGACTCAATTTTGTTCAGATATCCCACCTCCCTCTCATGCAGTGCAGAGGACATTTGACCCCATTCTCAGCTCTAGAGGTAGATCCTGATTCATCTAAGCTAGGGGTTAGCAAACTTTCACTTTAAAGGGCCAGACAGTAAATATTTTAGGGTTTTTCGCCTATGTAAGTCCCTGTCACATATTCTTCTTTGTTTTTGTTTTTTGTTTTGTTTTGTTTGTAACCCTTTTAAAATGTACAAAACCTTTTTTAGATCATGGGCCATATAAAAATAGGTTACAGGCTGGATGTAACCCACAAGCTATAGTTTGCCAACCCCTTGTGTAGCCTGTCATAATAACTTCATTCTCCATGTCAGTAGCTGCTTTAGAAGAGGGCATGGCCAATTCTAGCCAATGAGATACAGGGGAAAATCTGTTGAAGACTCTTGAGAGAAGTTTCCTCATCTCTACTGCCCCCAAAAAACTACTGCAGCCATCCTGCCATATAAATCAACACAGAGAAGGGCAAACCAGGAGGCCACTTGTGGAAGTGAAACCAGAGCCTTAACTGCACTGTGTCTGGAGCCCATCCTGCCTCTGAACTTACTGCTATGTAGGATAACTTTTGGGGGTGTTTAAGCCAATCTGCATCAGCATTTCCAGTTACCTGTAGCTTAAAGCGCAAATTCCAATTGATCCAGATGGTAATGAATTCATAGTAGATAAGAGGAGCAATAAAGAGAATACTTGAAGAGGTAAGATAGCAGATGTTTCCCTAGATCCCTAGATACCCTGTCCTTCCCTTTATCCTCTTCAAACCCCTCTCAGTTTTCAATTTATAAAGATGATCTGAATGAGTATTAATTATTTTAGTTTTGAAAACCATAGGATTTTAGAGGTGAAAGAGTAGGGATAATATGCTGTAATTCCTTCATACAGCAGATGAGAAAATGAAACCCAGAGAGAAGTAACTTGTCCCTAATCACACAACTACTTGGTGGCAGAGATGAGATTAGAAACCAGTCTTGAATCCAAGTCTATACATGAAAACACATGATTCAAGGTCTACACACTAGGAGACATAGTCTCCTAAGAGTACTTACCATGAAAACCTAGAAATCAAGATTTTCCCTTTGAACATCAAAAAATTTTGTTATATCCAGGCATAAAATCACTACATCTGTGTACTGGTCAGTGTTCTTCAAATAAATATAACCAATAGGATGAGAAAGAAATGGGGGGAGGGAGATTGAGAGAGAGAGAGATTATAAAGAATTGGCTTACTCCATTATGGAGGCTGACAAGTAGTCAGGTAACTGGAGACCCAGAAAAGTCAATGTATAGTTCCAGTCTGAGTACTGGCAGGCTTGAAACCAAGGAAGAGCCAGTGTTACAGTTCAAATGCAGGCAGAAAAAAGCCAATGTCCCAGGTTGAAGGCAATCAGGCAGGAAAAGTTCCTTCTTACTGGCAAGAAGATCAGCCTTTTTGTTCTATTTAGGTCTTCAACTGATTGAAAAGGTCTCACATTAAGGAGGGCAATCTTCTTTTCTCACTTTACCAATTTAAATGTTAATCTCGTCTAGAAACACCCTCACAGACACACCTGAATAATATTTGACCAAGTACCTGGGCACCCCACAGCCCAGTCAAGGTGACACAAAATAAACCATCACAATCTGTCATCACTGGCTTTCTGAGATTTCTGGGTCTGGGTGAAAAGGAGGCAAAGGTGCCCATATAGAGCCCCCAACACATCTATATTTGACACTGCCCCTGGCCCAGAAGCTATGGAGGACCGTGGTGCCAGGGAAAGAAGAGGTACCAAGACCTACTTTCTGAGCCTATTCTTTTGGAGGTGGATAAGAAGGTGGATAAACTAGAGCTAAAATAATAACCTCATTTACAGTAGAATTTGAAATGTAAATCCTGACATTTAAGAATGAAATGGGGAAAAGAAGAAAAAAGTAAGATTTGGGTTGGAGAAATTTACTCTTAAATCAAAAGGAGGATTTTGGAAAGGCAGAGAGTTTTATGAGAATAACATTACATTTTTCTGGTCTTTCTTGAAAGCAAGAGCCCCCAAGTTTTGAAGCAAAGGAACCATTTTTCATTCCCGCAAAGTCTTGTGCTTCCAAGTGTAGTAGAGGAAGAAGGGGAAAAAACCATAATAGAAAATAGAGTGGGAGAGAAGCTCTTACTTACTGATTGGAATTTTGGCAAACCACAGAGCTCTCTGTTCATGGCTGTAAAGATCTTGGAGACCTACTATGAAAAGACTGAAGGCCTATAGTTGGGGTTAATTGGTGTTGACACCTAACACCTTGTAAATGTTCAAAAATCAAAATAACAGGAAGAAAAAATAAGGAGCTCTACAGAAGTCAAGTAGAGTAGTAAGTTTGCAAAAGATTAAAAGTAATGTCAGCACTTTCTAATGGGAAGTGAAAGATCGATGAGGAACTGACTATTTAAAGAAATCAAGAGAGGCCCCATGAAAATGAAGCTTCTATGCACAGCCTTAAATACAATTTCCTCTGAAACTTTTGTGTGATGAACAGGGATTATTTTTAGGAAAAGTACATTTTGCAATTCCATTGCCTGGACTGCATCTTCAGTGAATTTTTAGACCGTCTAATGGCTTACGTAGCCTAGAGTCCAACCAGAGACAGGAAGGAGGCTTGGCCATTATTTCTATGGCTTGTGCCAATACCGATGTTAGGAAGAACACCCAATAAGACCACAAATGTAACACACCTGAGCAACAATATCCTGTTTTTAAAAAATTAAACAGAGGTTGGTTAATTACCACACTTTGGAGATGAAATCTGGTTACACCCTTCTAGGCTGACAACCTTCTTCCTACCAAATAATGTACCTGGAAACTTCCCCAAAGGGTGCATGTGACCACCCTTCCTACCTAAGAATTCATCTCTCTACCTTTTGACAGATCAAAAAAAAAGGGGGGGGGAGGAGACAGAGCATTTGATTCTCAAGGCCCCAGAACTGGCATCTTATCTGCCTGACCTCCTTCAGAATTGTGGCAAGGAATGAAAGACTGAAAGCAACATATTTGGGACTGGGCCATAAATTCAATGAAAGAGACAGAGGTAGAAATACCCAGTATCTGCTTACTCTCTAGGTCATTGTCCAGGAACTGCATTTGTCTCAGCAGATGTGGCCTCTCTGGATGCACCCCTCTGGAGCAGTCTCAATACCACCATAACTGACACATCTCCAGGGACCAGCAGGAGCAAACTGCAAGGCCTCAAGCAAGAGGAAGAGAATAGTAAGGGAGTAGGTAGGAATCTTGGCTAATAGTGTTCCAGGCAATATTATTACATTAAAATAGATATACTATATATTTTAACCTCAGGGAATAAGAGTTTTGTGGGGTTTTTAAGAATTAAATGCTCTGGTATTTGGAGACATGATGGCATAAATTATATATGAGGAAAAAAGTCACTTGTGTTGTGACTGCTTAAAATCCTACTACTGACAAGGCCAAAGACATCACTACCTTGAAACCTCACAATAACATTGGGTGGTAGGTACAATGATCTTCTCTGTCCTTTATATAAGAAAGGAAATTAGGACTCAGAATTAAATCAAAATGTCATTAATTTATAAGCCTGGCTACGAGATAAGGCTGTCCTGATTTTAGAGGGTTATCCCTTCCAGTTACCATCGTACATTTCTTGAAAATTGAGAAAGAGGAGAGGAAGAAAAAATACAGGAAACTTAAAGAGACATTCATTCCATTTTTTTTCCTACATCTTTTTAAATCTGCTGGACACTAGGAAAGTGCCAGATACTAGGAAAGTATTATAAATATTAACAGTTAATATGCACTATATAAGCAATCTAGTGCTAATATTTTACATTTTACACTTGATCTTAGCCAAAAGGCCAAAAAGCAATAGTTTACATTTTAAAACAACACTCAAGAGAGCTGCATATCTGTCAATTTTTTCTTTTTTCCATGTAAAAGGAACAAAAAAATTAAGTTGTAGCCCTTTTTTTTTTGCTTTATTAATAAATGTGCTCTGTTGAAGATGACTTTGAAATGTTTCTCTGAAATCCCATTGGTTTCATGATAGCCAGTGACAGATACTCCCATAAGAATAGATCTGTGGGAAAGGCTGAATTAATAACCCTTAACAGAAAAGGATGTATGTGCTACCTTTGCTTTGGGTGGTCTAAGTCCAGTGTGTTTGGTGTCGTGAGCCAGCACTAGTTGTGAAAGGGACAAGATGAAGTATCTGATTCTTGACCAGCGAGGTTCAGATGATGGGTGAAGGGATGAAGTCCTCTGCTGGAAAGACAAGCTAATGCTAATTGACAAAGAATGGCCAAGTAGATCTTGGGCTCAATGGGTATTTGGAGGGATAGGCAAAGACTGTTCCGGAAAAGGAAACTGAATGAAGTATATCTCCATTTGTGTACACATGAGAAAGGGCATGGCGCTTCACATAGCCAATGTCAGTCTGTCTCATGCTTCAGAAGGCAAAGATGTTTAGGTGGTAGAGAGCATCTAACTGTTATACTCTGGTTCCTCCTCTTGGCATACCACTGCGATGTTAAGGAACTGGCTTACACTAAAAAGATGGAGGTTTTCTGACCACATTCCTTGGGAATGGTGTGAGAGAGGCCAATCACATCCTCAGCTAAGCTAAGCTCTAGTCAGAAAAGAGATGGTCCCTAGGCTAAAAAAAACAAGAACCCTGTATGAGTGTCTATGTCCTCAGTGACCCAGAGCAGAGACACAGGGCCTCAGAACGTTTACCTGGCTCCAAAGTAACTTACTGTGGCCATCCCAAATAATGCCGGGTAATCTTCAAGCGAGTCTTCTTTCCTGGCTCATATTCCTCAGCCTTTTCCTAACTACATTTTCTTTTTTGCTGGGCTTCCTCTGGTCCGAGTGCCCATTCCTTAGTTCTCAGCAGCCCTCTGTTGACTGGTCTCATTGAGAAAGCCTAATAAACCGGAACTGTGATGCCCCACTTGACCACATCACATCATAGCAGACAACCCAAAGAATGTCTTATGTTCAGAGTTGCTGGTGCTGTAAAATGAGATCATTAGCTTATTTCTCAGTTCTCCAAGTTCACATTTTAAAATGAATTCCTTTAAGAGGGGTTCTGGAAACATGAGGAGGAAATACAGAACTTTTTCCCTGTCCTAGTTTTATTACACAGTTGGCCATGACAAGAAATGTTCAACTGCACAGAGCAACCTGTTCTAATGAGCACTTCCTCTGTGGTTCTGAACCCTGGCTACACATTAGAATCACCTGGAGGGCTTTTAAAATATGATGCCTGCATCCCAGTCCTGGTGGTTCTGATTCAATTGGTCTGAGTTGGAACCCAAGCAACAATAGTTTTTAAAGATCCCCCAGATGGTTGTAATGAACAGCTTGAGCCCAAGAACCATTGCTAACTTCATAAACAGTGCCTAACTGTATCCATTTTTATGAGTCAGAATTCTGTGTTCATCTGAGGAACGTGGCTCAGAGTTGTTGGAAACAGAGATGTTTCCTTGATTCATGGGCTGCTCTTGCTGGTCACGTATGTTTTCATCATAATTGACTTAAACATGCTATGACTCATTTCAAAAGTCAAAAAAGTCCAAATTCCATTTTAGTTATATCTGAACAAGTACAACAATTTTCATCCTTTTGCATTTGAAAAGTGCATTCTACTTTACAGTTGATTTTCTTGGTGCAGTATCTCATTTCATCCTTACCACAACCCTCGGGTAAACAAGTCTTCCATTTTAAAGAAGAGGAAATCAGTGTCTAAGGAAAGGGAGTGATTTCCCACAGGATCACACCAAGGGAAAGTGGCAGAATCTAGAATCAGGTCTCATCTCTCAATCTGGTCTTCCTTGCATCCCTCAGTGCATCCCTCAATGCATCCACAGCCAAGTTTGCTACCCAATCCTATTGACCCAGTGTTACAATCTGACTTTGTTCGCCTCCAATGCTTCTCAATCCTAAGGTGCATGCAAATCATCAGGGGATCTTGTTGAAAATGCAGAATCTGCATCACTGGGTTTAGGGTGGAGCATAACATTCTGCATTTCTAACACTAAGTGACACCAATGCTGCTGGTCCATGAACCATACTTTGAGTAGCAAAGTCAACAAAATCACAAAATACATCCGTTTGAATAATACTGAAGAAAAGAATTCAACTGAGCTTCACTTGTCTTCTGGATACTCGTGACACAACACATTTATTGAAGCAAATCATCAGATCCTTGGCAGTTCTCCTTCTGGCCAGAATATGTGTTATTCTTTTGGCAGCCAGAGCATCATTGTGTTCATTTCTGGAATCATATCAACAGCTGGAGTTACAGCAGCCACTGGCTATAATTTCTCTCTCTCTCTCTCTGTTCTGCTTCTAGTTCTCAGGCCAACAGGGTAGGCCCACTGGGACCAGTGAGCCATCTGGCCATGCAGCTGGCCTGGACTTCTGAGCCTGAGAACATAATGGTGATTCACTGTGTGCAATCCAAGTCCTTAGATGACATCTTCAGTTCCTAGAAATAAACTGCCAGAAACAGTTATATTGGCAAAGGGTTTTGTCTTGAAACCCACAGAAATAGTGTTGTATTGGCATTGATGAAGATGTGTTTTTCAGTTTGTTCTTCTCCTTAGAATAAGCTAATTTTTGCAATGTGTGTGTGTGTGTGTGTGTTCTGGAGAACACAAAAGACAAGGACCCCAAAGGCTTGGGTTTAGTTCCATTCCATTCTTGCCATGGAACTAAATATGGACCGGACAATTTGGGTCAAATGTTATAAGCTTTCCATCCTTTAGAAAATTAAATGATAAAACCATATGATCTCCAACCATCTTTCTTAGAACCATTGACTGAGAGTATTAGTGCTATCTTCACAAAGTAGGAAGAGAAATTACTTTAGAGAAATGTTATCTCTCTCTTTTCTATCTGTTTCCCCTGAAAAAAGTATCCTACATTCCAGCTGTCCCACAAGTGACTTGATCATTGCCCACTATTCTATTGGAACCATCCAATTCTAAACAATTGGAATGTGTCTGTGAAAAAGGCAAAACTACTCCTATTAGTCTTTCTGCCTTTTTCTAATAAAAGCCCTCAGGGAAAGGGAAGCTTAAAAAGGAGCCTGAACAGAGGATTTCCCTCACCTCTAAAGAGACTCCCCCAGGGGTCAGGGGGAGAAAGAGGTAGGTCAGGGGGCAGAGGGTACCTATACTTCACTCCCTGGTTCCACTACCTGGAAAGCAGCAAGACCTCCAAGAAGAAAGGGAATGGCTGTAGGGTGCACACAGTCCAAGGGGACCAGAGACAACCTTACCCAAGATACACTTGCCCCAAGCTGAACATGGGAGTATCTGAGAGCCGCTATTCCTAAAGGGAAAAGAAGACGGAAACAATGGAATTTGACAGGTGTGGGAGGACCTGATGACAGCTTACCCCAGTGTCTTAACATTACAAGATCCAAAAGTGTGACACAATCCTGGGGAGAGATGGGGAAACCCCAGGAAGGACTGAGGTTAATATTTCTTTCCACTAGCCTAGCAGAATGAAGATTGCAGTCAGAAATCAAAATCTGAAATTGAGTTACTAAAATGAAGAAAATGAATTGAAATATACATCATCTCTCCCTAAGATTCATAGCTGCTCTACATCCATAGGGTGTTGTGTGGTATTGCTGTGTACAAGAACCTCCAGTAGGAATTTACCAAAATACTGGGGAATTCAATGATTATTCATGAAGTATTTCTTGCAAACCAGGCATCCTTGAAGCACCTAGAGCAATGCACGGTCTACAGAAGACTCTATGAATATTTCTTGCTGGCTAGCTGGTTGTCTAAATGACCAGCATACTTAATGGAGCACTGACATAACTCCCTTCTTTTATTTTATTGCGCTAGTTTGACTCCTCCCCAGGTGTTAATGAAATTGAAAATAGCCTTTCAAGAGCCCTGGGTCTTCATTATTTTTAACATTATAGTTCATAATGCTAAAAGTATTCCTAAATTTCTCCCTTCTGATAGTTTGGAAGGGGAGGTATGTATTTTGAACAATAGTGAATAATAACCACCTCCCTACCAGAAGTTCGGGATAAACCCTAGCAAAGACATCAGACGCCTTCTGAATGACAGCCATATTGGATTCTGTCCATTTGAAAGTGTGTCCCACTAAGACACACTTTCAAACAACATGGGGGACACACTTTCAAACAACAGCTTCTACATCTCTTTTTATCTAAAAGTGACATGATTTCACATTTCAAATCTTTAACAGTCACTGCTTAAATGTACCAACTCACTACTCACAAATTCTTTTTTGTTGCTTTCTTTGTTTTAAGAAACATGTTTTTTTAAAAAAAAAAGAAACATGTTTTTAATGGGGCTTGGAATCTGAAGTATAAAGCAATAAAAGTATAAAGCAAGTGATATGATTTTAATACTCAATCACAAATGGCAGGGTTGTGATGCTGGGTCTTATTTCAATATCATCCTAATGAAGAAAGCTTTCTTACCAAAGTTTTAAATCCTAGCTATATTTAGCTCCCTGCACAGATGCTTTTACTGGTTTCTGTATACATTAAACCCAAGGCAAAAAGAACGAAGGAGTGAGATCAATTTTGACTGTCCACTCCACTCCTAATAGAATGCAAAGAAAAGGTGTGCAGAAACTAAATGACTAACAAGAACCTCCTGTCTCTAGGTTTCAAAGACAGCAACTAGAAAAGGAGAAGTCATGGACCCAAGGTTTTCTAACAAGTCAGAAATAGGTTCCAGCTATAGGGCAAGGATAGGAATGCTCTCAGACTACCTAGCGTAGATTCTCTTCCACAAGTTTAGATCATTCAAAATTAGTTGCCCTGTCTCTGAAATATTCCCTTTTCCCTTAATGCCCACAAAATCACACAGATCTTAGGAGTCTCTGTGATGCCACATCTCCAGTTCAGATCTTATAAGTGAAGGTAATAATAGTCCCTACCTCATCGTATGAAAATAAACTAAATAATTCAATGTTAAGGGTTTAAAACTATTTGGTGCATAGCCAGCACTAAATATTTGTAAACTGTTATCCCTGAGGACTCTCATGGGTTTTTTCTTAAATGCACACAAACATAACAATACCACTTGCCAATATTACAGAAATGCCATTTTCAATGGATATAGTCATGACAATTCTAGAGCCTATAGGTTAGTTACATGTTCCTTGTCAGAGTCTTCTCTTAATTTTGTGAGTTCACCATCATTTTCCCTGAAGTTTCTTGGACAGGACAGCCTTTGTGATCACCCATCTCACTTAGTGTTTCTTCATCACTCAACAGGAAAATCATAGGTATAACAATTGAATGTAAGCTTACCTCATTGACTGAGAAGCCATCCCTCCATTCTCAGTCTAAGAAAGTCCTATCTGCCAACCTACCAGCAATAGGATAAAATGTTGGCTCTGCTGCTGGACAGAGACAGTTTGGGGCTCTTCAACTAGATGCATAATCAATGAGAAGGTGATGAAGAGTTTCTAGGTGTAGCTTTGCTCATAGAAGCTGTTCTAGGGAATCTCAAAGCCTGGCTAAATCTCAGCAAAACTGACCAGTGCTCATCTCTTCTCTCTCTGCCCTCTTCTCTTCTACTAGGACTTGAGGACAGACTATCCATGGTTATGACAGCAATAGATTTCTACAGTAAGGAGGCTATAATTCCCAGTTAGAAATGATTGTTAGGACAAACAGACTCCCACTCTACTATGTTGTAAAAAAATGACTAGTAAATTTGATGTGTGGAGAATGATATTATGGCATAATATGGTGACAATAAGTGGTAATAAACAAATTCCTGGGGCGCCTGGGTGGCTCAGTCGTTAAGCGTCTGCCTTCAGCTCAGGTCATGATCTCAGGGTCCTGGGATCGAGCCCCACATCGGGCTCCCTGCTCCGCGGGAGGCCTGCTTCTCCCTCTCCCACTCCCCCTGCTTGTGTTCCCTCTCTCGCTGTGTCTCTCTCTGTCAAATAAATAAATAAAATCTTTCAAAATAAATAAATAAAATAAACAAATTCCTCATTTTCCCAATCCCAGCCTAGAAAAAGCATTAAGTATCTCCAATTATACGTAGATCTTTGAATGAGAAAAGCCATCAAATCATATGATGGGATCATCAAATGCATGTGTATACACAAATGAATCCATGGCTTTTCTCTGAATCATGAATCTGAAGTCCTTTTGCTAATTCTTGACAAATGGGCCAAGTTCAGGCTATTTCCCTTAAAAAAAAAAAAAACCTCACATCTGTTTCTTGTAATTCATTAACTGGCAAAATGCCACTCTACTGGTTCTGTGCACCTATTGTTTAACTTGGCTCTGTTTTCAGCAGTCTGAATGGTGTTCTCTTAGATGGACAATGTGTTTATTCATGTAGCTGTAGCTGTTCTGTTATTAGAAGTGTGTCTTTGAAACACTTATAATGTCTGGAAGGAAGGAAAACATTCAGAAAAAAAAACTTAAGCATATAACTTTTTTTTTTTCTTAATGCTCTTTGCTCCCTACACAACTATTAAAAACATCATACTCCTCAGAACATCTTTATGAAAAGTATAGTTACCAAGAGAGTAGACTACCCCAAAACTGAATCTAAGTGGATGAGCTCCTATTCTTTATTGCTCAAACATTGATAGACTTTGGCATAATGCCTCACCTTTATGGAAGACAGAATAATGCTTCTGTTCATCTCCATAATGCTAAAAATGACAAGACAAATCCCCCTGCTCAAAGGAAAAGAGTATCTTTGTTATCATAATTTTTAGTACAACATCATCTCATTCAAGGCATCATTTTGTAGTGCAGGGAGCCTAAGATTTTGAATGGCTCTTAGAGAACTTCCTGATAGATTATTTCAACAGAAATGAAGAGGACTGTTGGGTTCACCTGATAAGGGTTCAACATGGGAAAACAGAATGAGAGAAGGGACTTTAGCTAAATGACTTGAGTCTCTTCAGGCACTGGTGTTGAATGATTCCATAATAGTAATGTGACTATGTTTTTTAAAAGTATTGCGGTGACCAGATTTGCTAACGAGATAACATGAAGGAAAATCTGAGTAATGAGTAAAGCTGCCTGTCAATCATAAAGGATTTCAATAGGGTGAAACAGAAAGAGGTCTCTTGAGAAATGGTTGGCCACAGGGTGCGACACCTCATCAAATTTCTTGCTGGTGAAACCCTCTTGCTTTGCTGAGAAGGGCTCATTTGCTGAGCTTTCACAGATGAAGAAATATGGACTCAGCAGGTTGCAAAGCCAATTGGCAGTTTCAATCGTGTCACTTACAAGAAGAATTTGATAACCAATTCAGAAATGAATTGTGCTCCTTTCCTCTCTTGATGAACACACCTCACCAAACCCAAACTTACTGTTCCAAGTGTGCGGTCTAATTTGTTGAGAGTCTAATGTGTTGTGGAGCTTATGTACTAAGTTCTTTCCAGAAAGCAAAGCTCTGAAGTTTAGGGGCAGGGAGGAGGGGGGAAAGAAGGGCATTATTTTAAAAATCATGTGACTTTCCTTTCATTCAATAATAAAAATTAACATTCTAGCCAGAAGGTACTAGGAATATAGCTTGTTTTGAATACATTTTACTTGTTTAAATCTTATCAAACACACATTAACATTTATGTCCTTTGGCAAATATACCACAGAAATAGTCCCACCATAAATTAAGGCTTAAAACAGATTGAACAGTAAAAACATTCTGTAAGAAGATCTGGGCCTAATATGACTCTGTTGCTAAACTAAGTTAATTACATACCTAAACCTTGACCTTCTTGTCTAAATAAGTCATGACAGGCCTGACATTACCTACTTCTTAGGGCAGTTATGATAGTCAAAGAAACTACCATTTCACTACTACATTTCATCAATGTACATAAAAATGCTTTTAGAATAGAAATGTATTCCTCAAATGGATGGTATTGAGAAAACTCACACCCAGAGAAGTTAAATGACTGGCATGAAACTGGCAGCTAATTAGTGTTGGGTCTGGGGCTCAGAGCTAGTCGTCTTTGTTATCTGGCAGTATTTCCTCCCTAGACCCTGTTACCTTTGCAATTTCTCCTTGTGAACCAATCATGAAATCAAGATAGCAATTTTAAAAGACATGCTTGCCATCAAAAGGAATGAGATCTTGCCATTTGCAACGACATGGATGGAACTGGAGGGTATTATGTTGAGTGAAATAAGTCAAACAGAGAAAGACATGTATCATATGATCTCACTGATATGAGGAATTCTTAATCGCAGGAAACAAACTGAGTGTTGTTGGAGTGGGGGGGGGGGGGGGAGGGATGGGGTGACTGGGTGATAGACACTGGGGAGGGTATGTGCTCTGGTAAGCGCTGTGAATTGTGCAAGACTGTTGAATCTCAGATCTGTACCTCTGAAACAAATAATGCAATATATGTTAAGAAAAAAAAAAGAAGAAGAAGAAGGTAGCGGGAGGGGAAGAATGAAGCGGGGGAAATCAGAGGGGTGGACGAACCATGAGAGACAATGGACTCTGAAAAACAAACTGAGGGTTCTAGAGGGGAGGGGGGTGGGAGGATGGGTTAGCCTGGTGGTGGGTATTGAGGAGGGCACATTCTGCATGGAGCACTGGGTGTTATGCACAAACAATGAATCATGGAACACTTCATCTAGAACTAATGATGTAATGTATGGGGATTAACATAAGAATAAAAAAATAAAATTAAATTAAAAAAAAAAAAAAGACATGCTTTAGAAATAAGCACTATACTCAGGACTTTACCACCCAAAAGGAATTGAAAGTGTTTAACATCAAAATGTAGAGCAGACTTTTCAAAGGGTCCTCTTCCTTTTTTTTTTTTTTTGAAAAGATTTTTATTTATTTATTTTTGTGAGAGAGAGAGAGCATGTGCACAAGGGGGAGGGGAGGGGCAGAGGGAAGAGCAGACTCCCTGCTGAGCAAGGAGCCCGATGCAGGACTCGATCTCAGGACCCTAGGATCATGACCTGAGCCCAAAGCAGCTGCTTAACCCAACTGAGCCACCCAGACGCCCTCAAAGGGTCCTCTTCTAACTAAAACAACTGAATATTCTGCTTTGAAACCACCATGTGGGAAACACCTAGACACTGTCCCAGGTTGTCCCTCTGTGAGTGACACACTCCTCCTCCCCAAGTCATCTACCAAGGAGACATGTAGGTTTCTGCCCACTCCCCTCTCTACACAACCCCTTCTCTGGCATGTGCCACAAGGTCTGCTTGCAGCCATTTGAGGAACCTGTTATTGTAATTTTGTGCTTGAGGTTTGTTCTAAAATGATGCAGAATTCCAGAATACAGCTTATTCTTATATCATTTCCTGGGAAGTAGGTTGCAGGTTCTTACATAGAATGTAAATGCCCTCCAACCCTTTGAGGGCTTCTCTTTATATTGATCATAGATTCATTCAATGGCTTAGCCCCTTTTTTATATTCAATCAGGTACTCAGTCCACTAAAGATATTCATTGAAAACCTACTCTTTGCCAGTCACTGTTCAGTGTCCAGGCTGTTACGGGTAAAAAAAAAAAATGGGCACAGTGAAAAGAAAATGTTTCAAGACCCTAACACCACCACTGACAAACCCATTAATGGCATATAAATCCCTGACCATTGTAGTTTATGTCCAAGACTATACTCATAATTAGCCAAGCTGCAACTTGCTCAACGTAGTTCATATCCAGGACACAAGGACTTGAGATATCCCTTCATATGAATAAGGACTGCTCCTTAATTCTTTACCTGCAGGCTCTTAACAAAGGGAGAAAGAAGAAAAAAGAAATTGATCTTTGTATAAGCCATTTTCTATTTCCAATCAACTTTGGGTCTCTATTCTCTTAAGTTCCTGTCTTTTAAGTTACTGAGCCAAATCAAATCACAGCACCCAGGTCTGATTTGTGTGGTGACAAGCTACTCCGGGGGATTGCCTTGCACTTCCTACAGATCACACTCTGTGTATATCCCCCAGATTTACTCAATTTGAGCAACATCATGTACTGCTTACTCATCCCTGAGTCTTTTTGCGGATGTACTCGCACACAGCCAGACATTTATCACCTGACATTTCTATCATTTATTTTTCCTCCCAGGAGTGCTCCTCTACACTTGTTCTTAATTGAAATTCATCTTGTTTTCATCTGAAAACCTCTGCAGTTTATCAAGGTTACTCTGAATTCTAATGCTAGCTCTGTAGGCTCTCAGACCAAAGGGACCTTGGAGATAGTGAGTCTGACCAACTCCCATGGAGATCTACATGCACAAGGACATTTCCAAGGATATATGATATATCAGTTAGGATCTCAGCACTAAGCAGAATTTGGCTCTGATGGTTCACTGAAAGAAACTGGAATAAAGGGATTACTTACAGAGTTGTGGGCAGGGTTAAGGGAAAACGGCAGATGCTAAGATCCCCAGCAACCAGCAATAACAAAAATTCTTTATTTTCCCTAGGGCTTAAAGAAAAAGGGAAAAAATAGTGACTAGAGCTCAGTGAGAGTAGGAAACATGGAGGAGCTGCCTAACCAGAGCTGTAGTCCGGGAAGGATACAACAACTATCCTAGATGCTGTGTCAAAGCAGGGATGACTGGAAGAAATACCCCAGCCACTCCCATCACCTGCTGATGGCCTTCCATCAGCCAAAAACCAGAGAGCAAGGAAGGCAGGTGATGTGGTCCATTCAGGTCAGCTCTTCCCCACATGGCAGGAAACATAGAGAATAGATCTAGAGAAGGATAACCAGTGGATATAATGAATTCAATCACTCAACATCTCCATTAAGATGAGCACCTCCATTTGAACCAGTATATATCTGATTGCAAAGGCTCCATTTGCCAGACAGATATTTGCTGAAGGGGAAATGAAGGAAAGGTGAAAGAAAACCAACAGGAAAAATGTAGAACTTTCCTGTGCCAAGCACTGTACCAAGTATTATGAGGTCACGAAGAGATCATAAAAGCACTCTGTAGAAATATACTTACTCTGTATATCACTACATAATATAGTGTTTAGCCTATGCCAGGCCCATTCTGAGCACTTTATATATCCCAACTCATTTAATCTGCAACCTTGTTCTTAAGTGAGGAAACAGAGACATACAGTGTTGAGCAGGATTGTCCACAGTTCCTGGCATAGAGCTCGGGCTTTTACCACAGCTTCACACTGCCTCTAGGAAGTAAAAGAAGTCCCTGAGGGAATTCATTATATATTTGGGGAGATAGGGATATTAATGTATGAAAACTTAATTACGGGAGTTAAGCAACAATTACATCAAAAATTACATCACTACAAAACAGCTCAAGAATGAGTTCCAGGGATGGGGGTTCAGCTGGGGCTGGAGCAACCGGGTGACCATGAAACAGCGTCTGATCCAGAAATGGCTTTGGGTGACTGCAAACCTGCTGGGCAGAGCCAAGAGCGGAACCTGGGCCTCCCAGCACTCTAAATAAGGACGACTAGTCTCCTTGCCCTTGACAATTTGCTTTTCCGGGCTCCATAGACGTTTCCTTGGGAATAGGGTTCCAAAGTACAGATGTGGTTCTTCACCCCACAGGACCCCGGGGGCTCACGTTAGCCAGCCTTCCCCCTTCAGGCCAGGAAACACTGATATGCTCTTTTCTCAAATGAAGTAATTTTTCTGTACTCATCTTCACAATTTTGTGTAAAAGCCAGGGACCAGTATTTTTAAGGGACACAGACTTGTAAACCTAGGCACAGAAATACCTTCAAACAATAGAATATAAACAAAGTAAGGCTAACCTTGTACCTCACACTTTCATCTCTATTATCACTTTTGAATACAAGTTAGACTCATGGTGGGTGATTATATTTACTCTCTTAACTATCTGTCTCTTAGAAACATGCAGTATTTCATACAAGTATTAACGGAGAGATCTTTTTGTTCAAGACAAAGCAAATGATTTTCTTTACATTGCGCATGCATTTTGACCTTGAAGGACTAGACATCACATTTGGTTTTATGTTGCTGTGTGGTTTTCAATTAGGTTTCTGTTATGTTCTGCAAACAGAAAAACCAGCGTGTATCTAATTTAATAACTATAAATTTCCACAGATGGTCACAAAATTCTGTATAGTCTAGTGGATAAAGATTTTGCCACATGTTTTCTAATTCATGACTTAAAATTGTGTTTCTATCACATTCTTTTTTATTAAAAATTTCCATTGACTTTTTTCCCAGAGAGTGTGATTATAAAATAATTCTCTCAGTTTCATTAGGCATAAACACATCTAATTTGCAAAAATTTGTAGGTTAGGCAGCCAAGTCAGAGATAGTTCAGCTGTGACTGAATAAAGGTGTTAGGATGGTTGTCAAAAGTCAAATTCATCCAGACTACTTTGATCCCAGTGTATATAATGCACCAAAGAAAATGCATTTCTGAGGATGGAGCTGCGGACTCCACTTCCAAAGCAGCCATGAAATTCTTCATGTGTCTGTCTATGCCCACAAATGCTGTCTTGTTCTCCTCCTATGCAAGCCAGTGCCAAAGTGCTGAAAGGCACATCTTGAACTGACTTGAACTCAAATCCATCTCTGCCACTTATTGTGGTGAAATCTTGGGCAAGTTATTTAACAAAAGTAGAAATCTTATCTTCCTATCTAAAGTTGAGGTAGAGAGATGTAAGAAGGACTCTCCCATTGCCCACAGTGAGCTCAATCTAGAGAAGACACAAGCATTGAAACTGTAGAGGAGTGAGAGCTAGAGGGTGAGGGTAACCAGTGTGAGGAAGGCTTTACAGAGGAAGGAATATTGGAGCTAGGACCTGGAAAAGGGAGAAGGGCTACAAACCCTGGGGTTATCAGTGACATCTTGAATGCCACGTGTCATGACTATGATTGCCTAGGGAACTGTGCTGAAAAGGATCCTGAGGTTGTTTCTGGGATCAGCAACGTAGGGTTAATCCCAGACCGAGGCTATGGCCATACCTCTAGGCAAGATATCCACGAGAGTGTGGTCCTCCTTGACTTAATGAAGTTCAACTGCACTCTGGCCTCAGTTTACTTGCCCAGCATGCCAGTTCTCCCTGACACCCTTCCTAGCTCTCCACCCCCAAGCATGGGATCTTGATCTCAGTACCCTCAAATGGCTGTAGGAGTCTTAATGTGAACCAACTGACCCTCCAGAACAGCAATGACCATCTGGTTTTGGGTATTTCCTACCATATCACTTTGTGCTCTGGCATTCATCTGCCAAGTTAGCTTCCATGGGCAGTGATGCCTGCCTGGATGGAGCCTGAACCCATCGCAAGTCTCAGATGCAGTCCATAGGTGAGCTGCCTGCCCAGCCAGCAGATAGTTTCTCAACCAGGTCTATTTCCCCAACCCCATGCGCCACCCAATCCTCTGATACTTTCCCTTCCCCACCTGCTTTTGTTCTCTATTTATTTTCCTCAAGGGACTCATTGCTATTTTCCAGCATCCCTCAACCTCAACTCAGAGACTCTCCCTTCTCTTTACTTCCACCGCCTAACCTCCCCTTTTGCTCCAGGCTGATTATTATTCTTTCACAAACTAGCCCCATTCCAAGAGTCCTAGAGATACATGCAGAGTAGGTCCTACTGACTTTTACTGGTAATTACTTTCTATGACCAGCCTGTTGTGAATGCAGAATGACCCCATTTGCAGGGAACACACTACTGGTTATATGAGGATCAACTCTTCCCACAGGATGTATGACTAATTTCCATTTTCCCCCATCTCCCAGTGAGAAGCTATAACAACTGAGACCAACCAGCAATGTGGCCACACTTAACTTCAGCACCAGTGAATGGGGAATCAGCTACTGCTACAACTGTGGATTAAAACCAGAGGTCCACTGTGAAATGTCTTCAACTTCCTGTTTTCCTCTCGCTCTGGTTACAATTCAGATGCTACAGCTAATCTCATAATGAGCACCTTCAAAAAACCTTTTAAAACATTTGTCCAGAGTATTTACTTATTCTGACACACATTTGTAGCCCCCATGATACATGCTTTACTTGCCGAACACTCCAATCCCCATTCACTTGCCATTTTGCCCTCTTCCTTTTGCAGGTAACCCCCAGAATTAAGGTATGGTGGAATTCGACATCATTTCTAATCCTGACTCTTACTAGCTGTGTGGCTTTAGGCAAATAATACAATCTTTATGAAACTTGGTTTTCTCATCTATAAAATGAGGATGATGGCGGCCCCTCTTCTGCAGAGACATTGTGAGAATTACTTTAGCTAATGTATACCCATGCAGTGTGAAAGGCTTCACAAGTTCGTTTCTTCTCCCTCTTCACTCAGAATAAGGACCTCGTGAACCGTATCCACCATGGCAGCTTCCTCCACAGGAGAGCAATACTAGAGAATGCTGCTCTTCGTTCACAAATCCAAACTTCCTGTCTTCGAAGTCCAATCATGATTAGTGGTAACTTTGATGTGTCAGGAGCAAAAAAAAAAAAAAATGTTTATAGGAAACTAGAGATCTTGTCTGCATTGCAAGTTAACTACAAAGAAGGAAAGCAAGACTCATTTTCAAAAAGTTGAGAAAAAAATAAGCTAACAGTGGGATGACTGCAGCACAAACTAAAATATTGTCAAGGTGAAGAAAGAGGAAACGTCCTAAAAAGTGCTGTTCATGAGAAATCATTTGTGTTGCTTTCTAAAATTTGAAATGGCTTCCTGAAACATATTTCTTACAATCCCTCCTGGAGAGAGCCTCCTCTTTTTGTTCGAATAGATAATATTCTTTTGTGGGACTAATATCATGTTTTTAAAACACTGTTGGTTGCTATGGTGACCTGATTGTGTGTGATAAAAAGAGCATGTATCGTTTCACGGAGTTGTTCCATGACTTCCCGCAGAATTTGGAAGTTTTCTCAGCCTACTGCTGGTGTTGCTGGTCGACTCTTGGCAGGGGTTTGTTTTCTGTTTTCCTCTGCAGCATTCTTCTGTAGGTTTGCTGAGGACAGGATGCAACACCTGAGATTCTCTTGCTAGTGACCCAGAAAGTTAAGGGAGAGAGAGAGAAGATAGAGCTGACAGCAGGCCAGGAACAGAGGTAATGATCACCCAGAGCTGCTGGGGTAGAGGTGGAAGACAAGCAGGTTTTCTGGGGTAGCCTGGAATGGTGATAGTGACATTCCAGAAGCAGCCTGAAAAGGAGCCCCTGGGCAGAAATCTTCATAGTGCCACCCACTGTACACAGCCCTGATGTGAAAATCTAGAGAACTGATTCTCAGCCTAGTTCAAACCCTGCTTTCCTCTGGGAACTTGGAGAAGTTCCCTAATGTCTCTGAGCCTCATTTTCTTATAAAATGTAAAAATAATTCCCAAGTCCCTTCTTTAGTCTTAATCATCTGCGATGGTAGGATCCTGAGTTAAACCAGGGCTTCCAAAAGTATGATCCAAAGACTTACTGGACAATTTAAATCCCCAGGTCTTGCCTCCAGTCTTATAAATGAGAAGCTCTGGGTCTGATGCACCTCAATCTGCATTTTTTCCAAATGCTCTGAATAACGACTGGACACACTAAATGCAAGAATAGCTATAATAGAGTACACCCTGGAAAGCAAAGATTTCCAAGAAGGGTCTGAATGTCAGACTTCTGACCATATAGAGCAGAGGGGTTTGAGTTCCTCTGAGAAAAATGTTTAGAAAATTAATGGCTACCCCTTTTGTGGGACCCAGTATCCCCCAGTAACACTAAGTATCAGCCCCACACATGCCCAGGAATGGGGACAATAGAATGAGAGAGTGTTAGAATGGAAACAGCAACTATTCTCAGGCTGTTCCTGCCCAGAAACTTCTGGGGAGGGTCACTAGAACATGTTTTATTCACACCACATTAGATGTATTAACTTTCTTGCTGATAGGGTTGTCAGGTCAAATATAAGGCATCCTGTTTTTTGGGTTTTGTGGGTTTATTTGTTTAAGGAGGTGGCAGGCTGAATCTGGCAAACCTACCTACAGACAGCTATCCCAGCCTGCAGGCAAGGTCACGTAAAGGAGAAAGGAAAAAACCTTGCCTCTCTCTCCATCAATAGGGTGTATCATCTTTCTGGTCTGATCAGAGAAAATTGACCTAAAATAAGAAAAAAATAAATAAAACAAGGCCCCCAAGGCGCCTGAGTCACATAATCTAAGCGGGTGCAAAAGAGAAGTGAGGCAATCGGAATAACTTTCCAGAGAAAACCATTTTCTCTTTTGCTTTGAGACCTCCCAAAACAATAACTTAAGTTCATAAACTCTTAAACTTCTTAGCTGGCTTTGCTCCAATTAACAGCACAGTGACATCAACATTTTGCAAGTTCAGTCTCAAGTAAATTGGGTATCCACTGTGAAGGTGGAAGAAGGCTCAGCTTCAGTATAAAAATATAGTCAGTTCTAGCAACAACCTATGGTTTAAAAAAAGAGAGAAGGGGAGTAACAATGAGAATTCATCTCCTTTCCCTTCTCAAAAGAAATTTTAAAAAAAAAAGATTGGAAGACTGGATTGAGATAAAAGTAAAATGTGTGAAGCAGGGTAGCCAGCTGGAGCTTACGTTCCAGAGTCTTGAAGGTTTAAGCCAAGTGATAGACTGACCCACACATAGTTCGGCTGGTCAAATGGGAAAGACATTCGACTGAGACCAAGAAAACACAGCCAGGTTCTACATAGAAGACAGTCCCAGATGTCCTAGCTCCCCAACTTTTCAATACGTTGATCCAAGCATCTTCTGTGTGCCAAAAGCTGAGATGATTCCTATTTTGGAGAAGTTCCCACTGAATCTAGGGAGAAAAGACATGCACATTTGAAATTATTAGGGATGAAACCAAGTATAGCTGTGAAACAGAAGGGGAGAGATCAACGTAGGCTTGAAGTGTCAGTGAATCTGATGCTGGATGCAGAATTTGAGATGAGTCTTGTTAGATGTGAAAATGAGGGCTAAAGATGTTTGGCGCTGAGAAATAGGGAAACAGAAAGTAGCAGAAATGAGAGTGCCATGTTGGAAGAAGGGAGGTGAGCGAGGTGTGTGCTGGGAACTGGTAGGAGTAGGGGCTGAGTCAGGCAGCACTGATAGCTCTACCATGTTCCCTTTGTCACCCACATTCCTACCTGAGACCAGTGGTTCCAGGGAGAAGGGTTATGGTGCCCAGCCTTCTCCTCTCCATGGTGAACTAAGCCCTATTGAGATGAGTGGAGTCTTTGGGCTTCCCCAGGACCCTGATGCCAGAGTTGGAGATAGTGATGAAGATTGACATGCCAGGGAAAAGTCACTCCTCTGACTGGGGGGCAGTGAATCTCTCTGATCATTGCAAGTAACAGATCTACCCTCTAAAGAAAACAGGGATCAGAAAAGGCTTTCATTTGGTGCCCAGAAACCCCCCCAATTTGTTTTCTCCCCTTTGAGTGGAAGCCCAGGTCACAGTCTTTCTTGCCTTTTTCCTCTGCCATAGGGGAAACTTTTTAAAGCAGGACTATATCTTTTTCAAAATTGATAATGAGTAGAGAAGGCAATGCTTAACTCAATAACTAGTGGTAGAATTTCAGGTAACAGTAGAGGAGATATTAAGCTTATTTAAAGTAGCCCATTGTCTAATGATGTCTGAAAGATACCTGAGAGGTCCTTTGTCTAAGGCCCTCTCTGTCATTTAAATTTGCCATCAACTATGGAAAAGAATTATCTCTCTAAAGACATAAAAAGAAGTAGAAATAGTAACACACTATCCATTGGGGCTCCTAAATTGTGTGTTTCTTCGTGGCTTCCAATCAAAAGCCAAGAGAGCAAGAGGTACAGTCTTCAACATAGTAGGGGCTCATTCTAGGTCATTGTGATTACTGTATTTTGAAAGACATATTCGTTTTTATTTTAAAAATCTTTATGGAATGCTCACTATGTGCTGTCTCATTTGTTTGTTAGCACCTGCAGGAAAAAAAAGGAGAGAGATAGAGAGAGAGCTATAGTGAGCAGGAGAGAGAGGAGGCTGCCCACACAGTGGTTGTCAAAATTTGATGGGTGTAAGAAGAACTGAGGCACTTGCTGGGAGAGCAAACTCCTGGCCCCATCACCCAAAGCTTCTGATTCAGTACATCTGAGATTAAGCACTTGAATCAACATTTTTAGTAAGTGACCCAGTTGATTCAGTTATAGGTGGTCCCTGGTCACGCTGAGAAGTATTTCACAAGATAATAACAGGATGTAGAGGTCAAGAATAAGAAAACTTGAGAGGAAACCCAGTAGACTGAGGCTAAACATTGGTTAACCAAGAATCACAGAGGGCTCAGTGGGCCAGGCCCAGGTCTGCCAGCTGATGGCAACACAGGACCACAGCTATGTTTTCCCCACATGTGTGAAATAGTCCATTCAGAAGCCACAAGGGAAAGCTCCATTTACTATGGAAGCAGATCAGAATGGCTGCAAGGAACATGATTGACAACACAGGAGTTGCCATGGCAACGGTATGAGTTGAGCTGAGAAATTTATAGGCAAGAAAGAGGAGATGAGGAATTTGTGCTAGAGAGAATGTTGTGTGACTTACAAAGGCCTTATGCTGTTCCGGCTTTATATTTCAAATAGATGGGAAGAAATGAAAAGGACAGAGGAGGAGTTCCTTCCAAGAATGGCTTGCAGGTAATGGCTGCCTCATGAAGCATTATTTACCTTTTTATCAATCTGTTCCCAGTATTCCTAATAATGGAGATTCCACCAGCTGCTGAATGAATCCATTAAAAACAAACTCAAACACAATATTCAGAGGCATGGAAGATAAAGACAACTCTGGAAAATGACCACCACAGATTTTTATTTAATTAAAAATATTATACATGTTGTTGCATTTTCATGGAAAATAGTGAGTTAAAAAACACCAACAGTGTTAGTTTTCAGAAACCCTCATCTCCCCACCCTGCCACCTGCTGCTGATTTCCATCCACGGCATTAACCATGTGTAAGGAATTGGGGCTCTCGTGAAACTAGAGCTCCCTGGAAGTTCATACCTACAAGAGTCCCGGAATGAGCCATTTACTTGACGATGGTGTTCTGTGGAGTTAAACCAGATACACCAGTCTTGACTCCCTTGCAAACCTTTGAATGGAGCTAACATAAAAGCCCAAAGCACATGTCAACACCAATTCAGCCCAATGTGGCTACAGGAATCAGCTATGACCTCATCCAGTTTCCAAGCCAGTTACCAAGTGACCTTGTATTCTACCTGGTGTATTAGTGTCCTGAGCCCCTCCATAAAACTTCCCCTGAACCCCTGGTGGGAAGACACTGCCATATAGTGTTTATATTGAAACCATCAGCAAATACACAAAAGCACATGTGGCCCCCATGCACAATACTATCAAATAAAAAATATATATTGGTACAATACAACCTTTGGAATCACTGGCTAGAATATAGCCATGTGAGTATTTTTAAAGTCTTCATGTAATTCTACACTTAAGAAAAATAACACAAAAATTTATCTTGAAAACATCACTTCAGCTATAAACTTCTCACATGTAAATACAAAGTGTGTACAATATCTCCTCTCCCTAACTCCCTTCCCTTGCTTTCTTTGGACTGCACCACTCCCTAACCTATATACCTGACCCCACATCATAATGCTGCATCCCCATATTGCTCTCAAGTGATACTTTTACTAAAATTTGATCTGATGTGACAGAAACATCCTGGCTCTGTTTTCTTGCACCTTTGCTTTGAATTGTAGTACACTTCATTTGGGTTCTGCATCCAGCTCTATATTAAAGAGAGATAAATCCCCCCCCAAAATACACAAACAAGCAAACATAGCTGGATAGCACAAAGTTAGAATTGCCTCAGCTCTTAGAAACTGGAAAATGTTCTTTCTTCTTCATAATGGTCTCTCAATTGATGGGAATAAAATAAGGCTGAAATTGCTTTTCACATTCTGGCTCTGTTGGGGGCATTTTCACATAGACCCCTGTAGTAAGAGGGCTTCTTTTCTTTAGCTGCCAAACACAAAAAGAAACAGTAATTATTATTGAGAAATACAGAAGCCGTTTCTAGCCGTAATGAGACTCAACAAATATTGGGTCCCTACCCCATTGAAAAAGTGAATGTACACATACAGAATTACAAGCCCCAGGAGATTTTCTTGATTCAGCTATTATAATTCACTTTAGATAAATCACTCTGTGCTACTGATGTAAAATAGCAATCATTTTCCCTGACTGCAAGAGAGGAGAAAGGGACTTTGAGAAAGCTTTAGAAAGAACACCCAAAATGCCTATGATAATTGACTACATCTTATCTGTGAGGGGAAGAGCTTGATAAGATAGTAAACTTCAGTTACTCTGTTCTAGAGCTGTATTTCTCATCTCCACTCCTCATATACTTTTTAGTCCGCCTCAGTTCCCAATTTTTATCCCCTCAGTAAATTGAGATTCTAGTCTACTTGTCTGTGTGGCAGTTTCTAGCAAATGAGGTAGGTAGAATCTACAGTAATAGAACAGGTTGAGTAGAGGGTCTTGGAATCGAGTTGAAGGAGAGGGGAGTTAGAGGAGGAGAGGATGAGAGGCCCGGAAGGAGAATTTTGTGGCGACAAAGCTAACCATAGGCAGAGGGGGCTGAAAGAGACCATCAGAAAGAAATCCTGACAGGAGGCCTGATTTTGTACCTCCATCTCTTCCAACAACTGCAATAAATAAAAACTGGTGTTCTCATTTACTGGGCTGGAGGGGAAGGCAAGACTTCCCGTTTCAGCAGACTGGGTGACAAGGAGCCCTGGAAAGGTGTTTTGTGGACAGCTACAGCTTGGACAAGGATGGCACAAGCAGGGCGGCCCCAAGAGATGGCTTCCAGGTGAGGTAGAGGGACGCTAAGGGGGAGAATAAAACCCATCCAGGTGCTCTTCTATAGCAGCATTTGGCCCAACCTAATCTTATGTTTCAGGGTTATTAAGTACAATTGTCTTGAAGACAAAGAGCAAAACAGCTGCCCCATGTTGTTCAAACGGTTACTCAAACTGAAACCCTGTTGAGAAGCACACAAACACAATGTCAAACACACTCCTCTAAAGTGTTAGTCATCCTGAAACCTCAAAGGCCAATGCCAAGAGTTCTGGTGAGTTCTTTACCACTGTCCTTCCTTTACCACCGTTCTTCATTTATTGCCTCATCTCAAGAAAACTGAACTCAGCAGCGTCATTTGGTCAGTTGCTATCACTGAAGGCGTCCCCACCAAAAGTGGTGTGTTGTCGGCACTGAACTCACCATTTTGCTCAAAGAAACAGCTGTGATGAGGAAGCTATAAAAAAACAGCCCCGAACTGACTGCTGCAAGGATCCAGAGGAGGAAGTCAGAATCTGGGCAAGGTTCAGGATCTACAACAGAAAACAAAGCAGAGCTTCCTTGAGACACTCTTTACACTTTAGGACCCTACTCCCCCCACTAGTGAGAAAAGGAAGAGGTTCTGGAAGAGCTTCCAACCTCGGTGTCCATCCCTAAATAGTATTGTTAGTCCACAGGTAAGTCTGGCTACTGGAGGCCACTTCCCCAAGAATGTCCTATCAAAAGCCCAAGTCCAAACTTCATGATGGTTATCACTTCCAGAATGAATGCCCCAACCTCCAGTAGAAAAAACACTATCCCCAACCCATTTTATTTTTAGTCAGAATGTTGTTTGTGTGACCACCCATATTAACCAGACTACCCTGTGGTATACCAAAGAACTCTTAAAAAGAATTTCCATAATCCTAAAATGAACCACCTGAAGTTAAGGAACAAAGCTGTTTTTGTGCCAAGAAGACAGCAATGCAAAAGGTGTCAGCTTAGTGATATGGTTTTGCTCACCGATGACATAAATCTGGGTTCCATTGCCCATGCCTACATAGTAGGGTGGTGGGTACATGAGCTCCACCTTGCAGATGTAGAGCCCCGTGTCCATGGCCCTCAACCCTTGGATGGTGAGGTTCACTTTGTTTCCACTGGAGGTGCCAGTGCAGGTGGAATCATCTAGGAAAGCCAACTCATCCTCCACTGTGTATGTCGCGGCGCAGACTTCAGTCACCTGGCTGCCGGCCTGCCGCAGCACTGACACCCGGACCTCGGCAGCATTGCCTGAAGACCCGTACTCACACACAAAGCTGGCAACACCTCGGCTGCTGGCCAGAACCACTGCAGGCTGGGCCACGTGCATCCCTAATAAGAGAAAATTAGAGGGAACTAAGCAAACTCATGCTCACCTACCACAAGGCTCAGGCAGAATCTCCAGCTAACAGAAGTTGATCTTTGATGGGCACCCTCCAGCTTCACCTTTCAGCCCTTCGCTCCCTTCAACAAACACTCCCCATCCCTTTGCCTCTCCCCCCAACCCGTCCCCTCAATCTCTTAGCTGTCTTCCAGCTAATCTCCAGAAGGTGTTTCCTTATTGTACAAGAATTTCCTATAGCGGGAAGAACATTGATGTGACAAACTGAAGGCTTGGTCCTACCATGAAATATGTGATTTGGGGCAAGTCATGCCTCCCCTGTAGCCTTCATTTTCCCCTCACATGCAGAAAGAGGGGATTAGGTCAGATGATAACAGAGTGCCTTCTACCTCTGGTATTCTAAGGTTATCATAGAACTACAGGAACTATAATGAGCAGTAGGGGAAATTTTGTAGGTTGAGGTACAGAATCTTGCCTTACCCCTCAATGTAAACCTCACAAACCTCTGCCTACATTACCTGGTCCTGTACCTCTCTCAGGCACAGTGGCTGAACCCTGGATCACTATGCCAGCCACCACATTCCCTGGCATTATGATCAGAGAGAGGGATGCTGCTAGATGAAGGAAGCCACAGAGGAGAGGGCACCGGGTCGTTTCCTCTGTAGGCTGAGGCAACCCTGCTGTTAACTTCTGTGGGCTTCCCCTGCCACCGCCACCACCTCTTCCGCCACTCTCTCTCCTTCGCTCGAACACCCTCGTGCTCCTTTGTTCTTTCTCCTTCTGGCTTCCACAGGATAAGGGAGGCCAGCTCTCCATTCAAAAAGGCTTTTGTCATCTACAAAATGGCAGCTTTGTGTCAAACCTTCCTGTAACTAACCTGTCCCCGCTCTGGCTGATCACACAAGTGACACTCAAAACTTGGATGAACCATGTCACTCATTCTGTTCAAACCCTTTAATGCCTTACATACCACTGACTGCAAAGACAAATAAACTAAGTGCCATTTATGTCCTCCATGATCCAATCCCAACCTATCACTCCAGTCTGCGTCTCTAGGACACCTCTTCCTGTGTATACATCACTCTACAGAAATCACTCTATCACTAGTCCTTTCTAGTGATATTCAAGAGGACTGGACAACATCTGTCCTCAGAAGAGAGAACAGTATGATAGCAGCCATCGCTAGGGTTAATCCAGCAGCCCCGGCCGCCTAGATAACAGTCTTCTTCCCCAACCCTCATCCCTGTCTATTAGATCAGCATTGCACTGTTATAACTCCATTGCAGTATTTAATCATGTTCTACCCTGTATTAAAGTTTTTTGTGCACTAATCACACCTCTTGAAACGTCTGCCTTTGGCTTATAAACTCCTGGGAGCCACCATTAGAACTTGCCCATATGAGCACTTGATAATCTTTATTGTTTTGATGCTAAGCCTCAAGAAAACCAAGTTTCCTGTCCTCCCCCCAGACAAATTCCCAGTTATCACCACTAAATCTGGTCACACTCATTTTTCAGTGGAGAATCTCAGTTACAGGTTGAGGTAAATTTTCTACAAAGTAAAGGTAATTACTTCTAAGAGTATTTAATCTTTACATGTTCAAAACATGTAGAATAGGAAAATGTACATGAGTATATCTTATCTGGTAATAATTTAATCATCAAATATCTTTTGAGCACCTAAGATATTTCATATAAACCACATGGTTTCTTAACTGAGACAGCCTCGAGAGAAATAAAGTTGAAATTCAGTGAGAATACTCACCATTTTATGTTCTATAGCAAACCTGGTGTCAACCTCTAAAGAGCTTTATTTTATCTGAAACCTGGGGAATCTGCATCCGAAGTCCACAGATAGGTCAGGTGGCTGTTAAGTATCTTATGCCAAACAGACTGATGGTTTTCTTTGTCTTTCTTTCTTTCTCTCCTTCTTTTATTTATTTATTTATTTATTTATTTATTTATTTATTTATTTATTTTTGGTTTTACAATTTCAAACTGCTTTCATTTTTTAAGTAGTTAGCTAACTAGTTTATAGAATTGACTGAGTACCTTAAAACTCTGACTTGAGTAAAGAAGGCTTAAATTTTAAACAAGCTAATTCATTTATAAAAGTGAATTAGAAAATCTTAAAATCGTAAATTGGGTAGGAAAGAAACTTTATATGATTCACTTAAATCCATGTTTTTTAAAAAGGAAACCCTCGAGTTCACCCTGATTCCAAACTTAAATGCATTAAGGGCTACGGATATCTTTCCTCTCTTAAATCGTTTAACCTTACAGTATTTTCTTCCAATCTTATAGAAGTGTCTGAAATTGCTCATCTCCCAGACCAACTCAGATGTATTCATTAAGCTCCTAGTCAATGCCTGGTGCTGTGCTATGAGCTCTAGCTCTGCTTATTTGCTGCTGTCAGCTTTCCCCTCCCTGCCTTGGAATACAGAGCCATCCAAGCCAGGAGTTTTAGCTTTAGCTTCTGGCTTTGTTATAAATCACTGTCCTTGACTGCTAAAAGAAATGAAACGCAGGTGGGAGAAACCCCTCCTCCACCTTCATCCTCCAAAAGCCTCACTCACCTTTGGAGAAGACAGGGATAAATAGAAGAGAAAACAGAGCCGTGCAGGGCCAGGTCCTAGAAGCCAGGTCCCGCTGAGCCCCATGCCTCCGGAATCCAAAGCAAGCCATGGCTTTATGGGAGCAGTATTCGGGTCTTCAGGAAGCAGAGTGAAACCTTTCAGGATCCTGAAGCTTTGATATGTGTTTGAACCCACACAGAATCAAGGACTTTATATAGCTGGCTTTGATCCCAGGTATGTACTATGCATGTGCACACACAGAGGCACCTGAATAGAAAGCCTTTTTGTTTTGGTTTTACGAGAAAGGAAGCCGTGGGTTTAGCTGTTACGTCGAAAAGATAACCTCAAACACTCAAAGTAAAACTGAACAAAACAAGCCAATCCATGGATGGAAAATGCACTCAATTTGAAACTGAAGCTTCTTGTTCACTTTGAGGATAAGTGGAGACTTGGAGAATTTCCTGGAGTGCAGGAGTCTCCCTAGGTCCCAATTAGTCCAATTATCTAGGCTAATTTACTTTATTCACATCTCCAAAACTGCTATGTTGCTGGTCTGAGCCCTTGGCCCATGACAGCATTAGTCTGTGGACATCATTAATAAAAGCTCTGCGTTCACCATCCCTGGCAAGTTTACAAACATGAGTTTATTTCTCCAAACTCCATTTAGCATTTTGTTGAGAGAAAAATACCAAAATCATGAGAAATAAATGAATTTGCCTCTGGTTTACAGATTAAGAAAGAATTCAGGTATTCTTGAAAGCCTTAACAAAGACAAAACAGACTTGGAGAATGTCCAGAAAAAGTTAGACAAAATGATCCAAGAGATTCAAATCTTCCATAAAATGACAGGCTTGTTTTTCTTTCTAAAGGGAATTTTTCAAGCATAAAATCCAAGAGCTAAGATTAAATATGACTGAAGTTCTTAAATTTAAGAAAACTGTAAACAGGGCAAGTGTTCATCTTGTAAGAGAATACTAAACATTGGGGACCACCTCCCTTAATACTGAGGAGTTTTCATATACTTGAATAACGAAAAAGACATTTATTGAGAACCTGTGGCATGCCAGTGATAACGGTATGTGCCCTTAGATTGAATGATGACTGGACAAAACATAACTAACGCCTTAAGGGACTTCCAGAGGACTGACATGCAAACAGACCATTACAGCGTGGAATATGGTGTTTGCCTACTTCAGCTCTACCCTTTATGGTTTCCCATTGTCCATATGGCTTAGCACAGCAGAGGATGCTCTATAGAATATGGACCTAATGCCTCTCTTTTTAGCCTGGCTTCCAGCATTTCCTCACATGCCTCCTTCCTCTGCTTGTCCTTTCTCCAACACACCTCTTTTGGGTCTCATCAACTTTATCCATGCTGTTCCAATGCCTGTTTTCTCTTATTTAATCCTCCTCCTCATCCTCCAGGGGTTAACTAACGTGATAGTTCCTCCAGGGAGCCTTTACTGAGGCCCTTTTCTATACTCCCTTAGCCATTGGTTCAGCCTGTGGAAGTCAGAAAGGGTTTCTCAGAAAAAGTAAAACCTGGGATGCCTGGGTGGCTCAGCGGGTTAAGCGTCTACCTTCGGTGCATGTCATGATCCTGGAGTCGTGGGATTGAGTCCCGCTTCCAGCTCCTTGCTCAGTGGGGAGCCTGCTTTCTCCCTCTGTCTGCCACTCCCCCTGCTTGTGCTCTCTCTCTCTCTCTCTGACAGATAAATAATTTTTTTAAAATCTTAAAAAAAAAAAAGAAAGAAAGAAAAAGTAAAACCTGAGCTTATTATTGAGGACAAGAGCAAGGGGTGGGTATTGAGACAAAAAGGATAGCATGTGCCAAGATTGGAAAGGGCATAAAGCATTCATTATGGCCAGAGGACAAGTCTAGTTTGGTAATCCACAGTAGGTGGAAGCTGATGTTCTTGGCACTGAGGGCCAATGCACCAAAAGGAGCAAATTAGCATGGCTGAGTTCACATCCTAGGGAAATTTCCCCTTACACAGGAGAAGGGGTGGGGAGGATAGATTCAAGGAGGAATAAGATAGAACCAGGAAAACCAGGAAGGAGGCTATATCGCAATACCCCAAGCAATCAGGAGTTGGCAAACTTCTGTAAAAGGACAGACAGTAAATATATTAGCCTTTGCAGGTCGTATGGTCCCTGTTTCCACTACTCAACTCTGCTGTTGTAGGGTGAAAACAACCACAGAAAATACATAAATGAATGGACATGGCTGTGTTCCAATAAAACATAATTCACAATATCAGTCATGACCCAATAGAAAAAAGAACATTATTTACAAAAACAGGTGGAGGCTGGATTTGGCCTGCAGACCTTGGTTTGCCAATTCCTGGTCTAAACTAAGGAAATGACAACAGTGGTGACAAAGTCCCTAAGGGGACTAATCCAAAAGCAGTGAATGGATGGAAAACACCAGATTTATGGCTTGGGAGTTACTGTGGTACTGCCAAGAATCGTTCAAATGTTTGTCAATATTATCTCATTCAAGTCTCAGAACAACCCAACAAGGCAGGGATTACGGTTTTTCTCAATTTATGAAAGATAAAACCAACGCACTGAGACTTGAGATTTATCCAATCCCCCATAGTCAGTGGTAGAGCCAGGATTTGAAGGCAGTGATGCTGTTAATCACTACACTAAAGCGAAGGCTTTAAGGTCAAAGGGAACTAGATTTGAATCCTAGCATGAAAACTTCCTAGCTGTTGATCTGGGCCTCAGAGCCAAATGTCCTCCAGAAAATAGTGACTATATCTCAAGGCTATTGCAAGGATTAAATGAGATAATGCATGCAGCATGTATAAATGACCTACTGTGGTGTCTGGGCATTCAAGAAAAAGGACTCCTTTGTCTTTATAGAGTCATTGAGAAAACAGAAGTACCGTTTCTTAGAATAAGGAACTTAGGAAGAGCAGATCGGGAAGTGAAGATGATGAGTTCTCTTTGGCCACATGGACTTTATCTATAGATGGTAAGGTGGAGAGACTCAGAAGTAGTTGCCAATGTGGTCTGGAACACAGGAGAAAGATCTGAGCTAGAGACACTAGTGTAGACAACCATGAAGCCACTGATGAAAATTTCACAGACAAGTCTTCACAGAGGAACACTCTATAAACGTTTGTTAAAGGAATAGATAAATGAATGAAAACAGTTTAATATAAGAAGACATGAGGGTTGTAATAGGAACTTTCAAAGAAGTTTACCAGGTCCCCTAATTATACGTTCATGACATTATTTCTGCAACAGCAAGAAAATGCAATCATTCTGAAAAACATTAGGTAAAAAGAATGTTGGTGAAAAGATATATTCACGTGTATCATCCCATAGATTATTTGATAATTACAAAGGGAAAAAGATAATAGATAAATCTAGCAGACACCGCCTTAACCAAGGGCTCAAACTGAAGATCAGTCACCCCTGATGAGACATTTTGATATCTTGTGACTTCAGATTTAATGCTCTGAGAACACAACATCTCTGTAGTATTATTGACAAAATTGGTTAAACTGAATCTAATCATGGAAAAAACAATTAGGCAAATCCATATTGGGATCATTCTATAAAATAACCGGCTTTCAGAATGGGCCTTTGATTCTTCAAAAATGTTAACATCATGAAAGATTAAAAAAGAAAAAAAAACCTAGAAAATTGTTCTAAATTAAAGGAGATTAAGGAGGCATGACAATAAAATCCAATGTATGATCCTTGGTTAAAAAAAATAAACCACTATAAAGCACGCTATTGAGACACTTGGGGAAATTTGAATAGAGACTATATTTGAGAATAACATATTAATGTTAAATTTGCTGGGTGTGATCATTTAACTGGGTTTATGTAGGGAAACATCTTTTTTTAGATGATATTTGCTTAAGTATTTAGGGATAAAGTCTCAGGATGTCAGCAAGCAACTCTCAAATGGCTTAGCAAGAATAAGTGTGTATGTTTGTGTTATTACAGAGAGAAAAAGAATAAAACAACAGTGACAAAATGTTAACAATTGGTGAATCTAAGTGAAGAGTATATCTGTGTGTTCATGGTACTATTCCTATAAATTCTTTGTACGATTGAAATTTTTCAAAATAAAAAGTTGAAAGTAAAAATTGTAAGGCCACTATTACTCTGGTAGTTACCATACCACAGATAAGCAAACTGAAATTTAGAGAGAGGAAGCGACTTGTTCAGGATTATTCTCCATCCCCCTTCCTTACATCCGTTTTCCTCCTGGGAGACAGACCCCCATGGACCACTAGGTTCCCTGGCAGAATGGCTTCTGGAAGGGATCAGCAGACGGGAAGCTCCCGAAGAAGATCCAAAGGCAAGAGGATGGAGATCAGAGTATTTCTTCCCTGCTCTCTCCCAGATTCAGGACCTTATCTATGGCAGTAATGGTAGCTCTGCGTAACGACAGCTTTTGTCAGGTACCCCCTAGCCCTCCTATGAGCCAATTCTCACTGTTTCTTCCCCTGGTCCTTTCAGCCCTGGGAGTGGACCAGCTTCCAGCGTTGCTAGCAGCTGTGTACATTAGCATCTTCTTTTCCTTACCCTCCTTACACCTCTTAAAATAGTCCTTTTGCTGACTCTCTTATTTGAACCACCTGTTTCCTGTAGAGTCCCTGGTTGATCCAGTCCCACAGTTGGTAAGTGGTTAAAACTGGATTTAAATCCTGGTCTCATTCTCATCCAGTATTTACTTTTTCCCTATTATCTCATGTACAATAATAACATGTTGTATTTATTACAGTCAAACATGCAGTTCTGTCTGCCCGCTTTCAAATTCTATTTCCATGACACTCACACATTCACCCCACATATAACATCTAACTAGGGTCTCCTTTGTACATAACAGGTGATGGAGAATTTCTCCATTTCAATTTAGGTCTCACCCTTTTTCTTTCTTTTGCATCTCATTTCCAGCTCTGGGAAAAGTGAGAGTGAGTAAGCATTCTTTGATCAGGGGACTGACAGACACTAATGAGCCCAGCACAGTGGAGAAGAGCATGGCTGGGGTCAGACATGAGTTCAAATCCTGACTCTACTCCTTACTAGATGTGTGATCTTGGATACAGTTTTTTAACTTCTCTGATCCCGAGCTTCCTCCTCTGTAAAATATAGCTAATTATGGTAGCTATCTTATAGAGTTATTGTGATGATTCAATGAGACTATGCCAATAAAATGTTGAAAACTGGCCTAGAATATAGTATGAGCTAGGCAAATGTTAGCTTATATATTAAATACAGAGAAAACTATGGATTTCACACTTCAGCTGTTATATGATGAAGGGATGGTACATCAGACTCAAATCATTATCATTTCTAATGAATGATGGTACCTCAGACTTAAATCAGAGACTGACTATTCTGATACACACCTACTATCTGCTGTTATCAATGTTCCCATCAGTATCTGAAGCCAAATAGTTTATTATAAGCTACTGGTTGAGTCTGAAAATTCACAATACCAGACATAATCTAAGAATTATGTAATGTGAGCTCTCAGTTATTCAGTGGTTGAATACTCAAATGTCTGGGGGTATTCTATCCTTGGATATATTCATTTCAGAGTAGAAAGAGGAAAGTCAATTTTGTTATTTACTTTTATCGCTCCAATAAAAAAGGGGTGGGGTTGGTGGTAAAGGAAATGAAAATAATTGGCTAAAATTAGGACTTGGGGATTCACTGTGATTTCATTTCCTCACTATCTTCCTATATCCTACCAGTCTGAGTAAACCTCAGACTGGTTTTGTAGTACTCTTGGTGGTTCCTGGATTTGAAAGATCTCTCAAGATTTGCATAATTGACAGTGATGCGTACAGTGAAGTGTGTTCAGAATTCCAGATGAGATACAGTTTGGGTAGGGTAACTGGATTGTTTTACCTAATTGTAAAGCTCCTCTGAATTCATAAAGCTCATTCTGAGCTTAATTGGACTTTTCAGTTTTTTAAGCTTATTTTTTTTCCTAAACCTCCTCCTATTATCCTTTCCCCAGCTAGTTCACCCAAAAAACCAACCTTTTGTTGAAAGACGTGCACCTGGCATTACTGCAAAACATCCTTTGCTTGATGGTTTCAGATGTAATGGGAGGAATGAAAAGTCTAATATTTGCATAGCGTGCAGTTTCAGGACATCCCATTACGTTGAGCCTATTATCATGCCTAATTAAGGTTATATACTCTGCTTTTGTGCTAATTAGCTCATCACAGTACAAGTCCTTTCAAAATCGACTTCAGAGGAAAAAGAAAATCATCTACCCAAGTGATTGCTAAAGAAGGACCTGTCAATCATCTCACTTCGAAAGAGAGCTAAGAGAAAGGAAATGATATGCAAAGTGACTGGAAAGAAATTTTAGCTTCATTACCATTAAAGGGTGAAAATTGGGCTGGGCAAGAACTCACTCAAATAAACGTGGTAGATTAATTTTCAGTCCCTAAGGAATTGTTATCCACATCATAAAGTCAGGTAAAACCGGATGCTTCTGAGCTGTGGACCTTCCAACAACCCCTTAGTGGGGAAATAGAATCGATTCCTGCTGGCCTTTCAGTCTACATTGTCCCCTCGCTAGGGGGAAAGTAGAAAGGGTTGTTGGGGAAGCTAAGTTTTATTTGCTGATCTGAATGACAAAATGAAATGTCAAAGCTGCTTCAGTTGAAGGTTAATCCTCACCTGTCAGAGCTTTACTTATGTAGAGATGAAAACAAATATTTTTGAATGAATAAATGACAAAGTTAACTGTGGTCAAAGCAAATCGTAGGGGGAATCTGTGTTCTACTTGTCCAAGCTCCTTACTTTATGCAATTAAATCTTTTTAAATATCTTATCTCCATTTATGTATAATGGTCTCTTCTGGTTTTAGCCATTATCCCTCAATCTCCTTAGGTTCTCACACCTAAAAGTAAAATTAAAGTTGGATTGTGTTTTATTCTTAATCCTTCACCCCTGTTGCAACATAGCCAGCCATGAATAATTTGGGTAAGTGACTTTACCAAAAGCCAAGAATAAATGTTTTCAAAATAGGAGACCTCTTTATTTTATAGACCAAAAAACTGATGCTGAGAAGTTAATTGACTTGGCCAGGATCACACATTTAGATTTTATTCTTGTGCATCTAGATCTTATTTCTTCATCACCAAGAAGAAATAGAAAGGGAAGGGTAAACAGTCTGATCTTTGACCTATGATGCACCCCAGTTCACCTCACCTGAATGGTACACTCAAAATGTACCTCATTTCCATTTGGAACAAGTTGAGATATGCCAGTATCCTTTCCATTTTACAAAAGCAGAAATGTCCCAAGTCACTAATGTTTTCTTGTCTTAGCGCAAGGAGTAGGAAAGCTTAGAGTGTGATTAAAATCTTTCTTTAATGCTGAATAACCTACCCAATCCCAAAGAGTTACAAACTCTCTCTAAAGAGTAACATTGGAAGTGTCAAACATTTGACGGGATCCATTTTTCCCGTGATATTTGTGGCTGGTATAATCTCAGCCTCAAGCACTTATTTCAGTTTCTTGGTTACAGAGACAATCACTGTTTTCATATTTTGAGCTGTGTTATCTCTAACCCTACTGCTACTGCAGCACTTGAATGATTTCAGGCCTTAACCTCCTCCACACCTCCAGTTCATAGGAAACTGTTATATTCACACCTTAAGCATAGAAAAGGAGCATCTTTACTCCTTTGCCATGTGAGCAGTAGCAGCTGTGATGTGGAGAAATGTGTGTTAGATAAGAAGGAACACAGTGTTTTCACGCAGCCTGTTGCAGGTATTGAATCCTAGAAGAAATGTTAGTGAGTTTTGCTCTCCCATTTTATAGATGAGAAAACAAAAGCCCGGGGTGTGTGGGGGGGTGATTTACCCAAAATTACATGGACAGCCTGTTGGTGGCAGAAACAAAATGAGGCCCCAAAGTCCTTAACTCAAATTCTCTTCTCACTATGCCTTTGCCATCATTCACCATCTTCCCAAGACCTCTTAAACTAACATGGCTTCTGGCTCTAATTTCCTGCAAGTCTGCAACTTGAAGCCCAGCTCCACCAAACCTCCTGGTAGGTTTTAGGTACCTGGAAACACAAATCAGCAAATCAGATTTTGAGTAAAAATTAAAACTTACAGTCTCCTAGCAGCACCAATCACAACAGCCAAAAGATGGAAACAACCCAAGTGTCCACCAACTGATGAATGGATAAACAGAATGTGCTATACCCACGCAATGGAATATTACACAACCATAAAAGGGAATGAAGTACTGATGCATGCTTCAATACCGATAAATCTTAAAAACATAGTGCTGCATGAAAGAAACCAGATACAAAATGTCACATATTGTATGATTCCATGTATTTGAAATACCCAGAATAGGCAAGTCCTTAGAGACAGAATGCAGACTATTGATTGCCCGGTATTGTGGGGAGGGCGGGAATGGAGAGTAGCTATTTGATGGGTACAGGTGATGAAAATGTTCTTGAATTAGATAGTGGTGGTGGTTGCACAACATAGTGAACACTAAATATTACTGAATTATATAATTTTAAATGTTTAAAATGGTAAATTTTTATTTTGTATGTACTCCACCCCCACCCCCACCCCCCCACACACAAATATTGTCATGCTGATGGATTCAACTGGCATTCACCATCTTGGAAAGCATCCCATTGGTCTTACAATATGTATTGGCTATACTTTTTGCTTTTCTCTGAATGTAAACTGGACAAAATCTGTAGCCAAGTTGGCTTCTTTCCATGTATAAAAAGAATGAACTGGTAAATGCATCATTAACTGGCTGAGGCAAGGGAGAAACATTCTTGTTTTTCCTCATCATCTACAACTCTGACCACGCATCACACTGAATCATAACCAGCCAGAATCTGAGGTATGGATCATTTGGCTTTGGCTTTCCCTGGGCACAATTTTCTAACAGGTTACTTAGTTGTGGAATAACTAAATGAGATGAAGAGAGGCCATGTAGGAAATTTTGGCTCAGTGAACTGTATTATTCAAGTGTGTTTTAGGAGAATATAATTTAGGAGCAGCTGGTTGCATTTAGCAGCTTTCCTTACAAGGCCCCATATCATGGATTATGCTCTAAGAGGAAAATCTCTGTCCCAGAGCTTCATCCATGAGCAGGAAACTAAATAATTGCACTTACATGGGCCCATCAAGGCCTGCTGAAGGCAGTAAGAGTAATGCACTGAAACAAAAACCCAGGGTCTTTTTTGTCTGACACGTACATAGAGCCAGCTTCTGCACTCATCTAAGAGAATCATGTTACAGAAATGACATGGACTTTAAAACCCTGAGGAATGCATTGCTTATATTTTTGTTGTTTCTCAACATTATTTAAGTTCATTCTGATCACGTAAGTTTCTTACCCTAAGTGCAAACTTTGCAGTTCCGGCCGTTTGTGTTATTTGGTTAAAAAATACCAACAAGTAGAATCTACAACAAATGTTTGTTTCCTGTCCTATCAAAATATAAACAGGTCAAGAAGTGTCAGTCAACTATATCCCCTGCATTTCACCCTTTGGATAAGATAGACAAATGTGTACTAAAGAACATATGAGGTTGTTAGAAATTTTTAATTCACAGTACAAGAAAGATAAAGGAAGTTGATTTTTAAAAATTAAATCTTTGCTACTGGAATTTATTATCCTGATTTATAGGACAAATTCAGCAACTAAGTTTATGGTGATAAGTATTATTGAGCAAATGCAATTTTTTTTCTTATCATTTGGAACCACTGTTTTTATTTGAGAAAATAAATTACTTCCAAATTCTCTGACTCTCTCTAGATATCCAGGCCTTCTTTTAATTAGCCTCATAAAATGTCTATGTAAGTGAATGTCTCTTGTAAATCTTAATATATTCATTGACTTCAATATTTCCCATAGCAAAGAAAAACTAGAGAGAAATCCTCAAGATTTTTATTTTAAGAGAATGGAAGTAAAGAGGAAAATGAGAAGAAAGAAGGGTAAGAGAAATGAGAAGCAAATGGAGTAGAGAAAGACAAAACAGAAACTTTAAATGAAGGATAATTTGCATATATTCAAAGAAATACCAATTCTGACCCATCTGACAGAATTAATCAGCCATAAGAGAATATTGGTTTTGATTGTGGGTGGAACTCTCATAAAATTCCAAAAACCTCTTGAAATCACAAAACCCCAAAAAAGATGCTCCGCTAGATGTTTTTATACAAAGAATGTACAGATAATGTCACTCTAGTACTAAATTTAGCAAATAAAGTGATTGTGATTGATAAGACTCATAGAACCTTTTTAAAAAGTCTTTAACTCAAAATACTGCAGCATAAACTCTTAGAATTAGAAACTCTTAGATTTAACCATATTTCTATGACACTGGGTTAAACGATAATTTTTTATAGATTTATAGCAGTTTGGGATGTCACCAAGATTCAGGGCTTCAAACCCTGTTGTTCCTGCACACAGACTTCAATTTGAAGTTTTAAAGATCGAAAACAAATCTATAAAATTTACAAATCATTTTCTATAAGATATTTTCAATAAATTCTGGGCCAATTAATCTTCACCACTGTATTTCCCAGCAAACATTCAGCCAAGCCAAAACACATCAGGGGAAGATAAGATTTTCTCACACTCTCTAATTCGGATTTATTGTTTCAGATTTGGTTATAAGCAAGTAAGGAATAAAATGCATAAAATGGTGACATGAGATTTCAGAGTTTGAATTACAAATGTGGTTCTAATGCTACCTAAATGGAAATCACTTTCATCATATAATCATATAATCTCACTAGAGTTTAATTTTCTCATCTGTATATTTTCCCCTTAGTGATATGTAAATGGAAAAAGCAGGTTAGAAAATTATATTTAGAATATGATTCATTTTGTAAAAATAAAGTGAAAATACATGCAGAATTATATACAGCAGCATGCGAACCGTGATTATTATAGAATTTTTATTTTCTTATTTCATCTACCTATATTTTCCATCTTTTTGAATGTATATGTATTATTTGTGATTAGAAAAATAGATAAGATATTACAAACAATAAAAGTCAAAGTTTTCTATTGTTTGTAGCACACTATATATCAGTTCATCAGAACTTGAGCACTCCTGTTTTTGTAAAAAGCTTAAAGACAACAAGATATGAATTTAGTTTCTTCTCTTTCATGCAGAGGTTTGAAATCCAAGAGTAGTTTAGACGAGAACTCTAGTTTCTGAAATATCAACCAAAGAAGCAATTTCATCAGGGCAACATACTGTACCAGCTTCTCTACTTTCATTACCCCACTGGCATCTCAATAATCTGAAGCACTTCTCCTCTTAAGTTTCCTAGAATACTGTGAAAAATATTTTACACATTAAGCAACACATTCCTTTCCCCAAAGATAAGCAATGCTAATGTATGGTTAATTGGACGTGCAAGTAAATGGATTATGGTAAATTTTAGAAGAGGAAGATAAGCTTATTTAATGTAGTCTGAGCTATCCAGGCCCTAGTTCATTGAGATCTTGAATATGGGAATCAGAACTTTAAGGTCTACCTCTTGACCTGTGATTGGTTGTGAAAAGGAGAAACTGATCCTCACAGGCAGATAGAGAAGCTGGGCTTCGTATCAGCCGCAGACTTTGCATTCTCTAGGTACATTGTCTTCGGTTTCTAACTGACAAATCACACACGACACACCAAGTAGCTCATTCAAACAGATTACTCTCAGTTTAAGATGGTCTTCAAGGTGTCATGGGGAAAACCTGTCAGAATCAGGTATCAGAGATTCCTAGACATTCCCATATTCAGTAATACAAATTAGACATGTTCTTGAGAGTACAAAGGCAGAAAATTAAAGAACTAATCCTAAGCAATTTTTTAAATTATCTAGCCAATTCCTTTATGTCAGAATTATATTCCTACTTCAAGGTACTTTTCTCTCTGTGCTATAGGAGTGTGGTCGAAGCCTACCAACCACACCAGCCTCTTCCCTGGCAAAAGGAAGCAAGAGAAAGAAGAGGTTCAGCCTTTCTTTCCTACGTGGGGCCCTACATTAAAGGAGATGTCTCTAGGTGTCACGAGGAGAATGCCAAGGAAATGTAAGGCTGACCAGCTCCCACAACTCATTATAGCTAAAAAGCAAAACAAAACAAAAACTTTCCATGATGAATGGTTCAATTGTTTTACCTTCATGTGGATGTGAGCATACATAAGACTGCAAATTCAAATGACTGCAGCCCTTTAAATATGTCCTCTTGGAAGACAGTATTTTTCCAGTGATACTGTCATTATTCAGAAAATCCCTGGGATGCCTCTTTTGGAATTATTCTCATTTTTATGGAGGAAAAAAAAAATGCAGTGTCTTATTACTTGGTGATCAAAACCAAGATGCGATCATAAATGTTCCTCAGATAATGAGGAAATTGTTGTTGGGGGGATGTCAGATTCTTAATCAAACAATAAATAAGTGCTGCCTTTGAAGACGTTGGAAGGATCATGCTACAGGCCTTTGAATACCAAGGACATTTTCAGTAATTGTGGCAGCAGTAGAACAAGGGATGAACATCTTGGATTTGAGCAAGCAGTGTGATCCGACTCCATGGCCCCACAAAGCAAATGGAAGTGGAGAAGAAGGTGACTCTCTCATTATCCATCACTAGGGCAGAACTACAGCTGAGCGGGGCACCTAGGTGGCTCGGTCGTTAAGTGTCTGCCTTCAGCTCGGGTTGTGATCCCAGGGTCCTGGAGCCCTGCATCAGGCTCCCTGCTCAGCGGGAAGCCTGCTTCTCCCTCTCCCACTTCCCCTGCTTGTGCGTGTTCTCTCTCTCTCAAAAACAAAAACAAAAACAAAAACAAAACTGCAGCTGAGCTTCAGGCCCCTGGGGGATCAGATGGTAAATTAGGGCAAACCTTCACAAGGTACAACTTAACAGCACTGAGCCATAGAAAAGAGATTATACACAGTGAGTAGAGCACAAAAAGTAGGAATCCAGGCAGATAGTAGCCTGATATTTATTTATTCAGAAGGTCTGCCCACAGACTGATGAGCCCCAGGCCCCAAGATAAAAAGATGGAGATCAGGTCAGGGCTTCTGGCCTCAGGGGAAGGGCAAGACTCAAAAGGCTGAAAGCAGAAACTCAGTGCTCTGAGACGTGGGCAAAGGGACTTGGAGGAATGCAAAGTCTTACCTGAGTATGGCGAGAGCCCAGTGGCCATTTTCCAAAGTGAAAGTCCAATGGTCAGATCTTAATTGGATCTAAGTCTTGCATAGTGACTAGTGCTAAGCTTCATTCAGTGAAGGACTGAGAATTTTAAAGCCCTTAAAACTTCAGTTAGGACTGAGGTAACACAGGGCCTGCAGGTGAGGCAAGACATTTGGGAACCCAGATCAAGAAAACTGATCAAGATAGAGATATGAGACATAAATAGGGCTGACTGGATGCCAAGATCATGTTCTGAAGAAGCTAGCACTCATAAATTCTGATACATTTATTTTAGAACATCTATCACTTTACTTCATTGGCAAACCTAACAAGAAAAATGCCGTACTTCCTTTTCCTTTGGGTTCATTGTCCTTAGAAGGGTGCTATTGTATTCCAGGGATTGATGGGATTTTTCTAGTCACTATTTTTTTTAATTAAACTATCCAAGTTTAGTTGGGTTGAAACCAGACCGTGGTTTTCAAACAGCAGACAAATTGAGATCAGACTATATTCTAAACTCCCCCACATTCTGGTTTCATTATGTTCTTGAAACCCAGACCAATTTTATGAAAAGAGTTGATAAAAGTGGGCTTGATTCTTAGCAAACCTGACCCAGTTAAAATCTGAGGTTGGATTAAAATCAGCTTTAATTTGGGGGTGCAGTGCTGGCAGAAGTGAAACTAAATATGTGCAAATGTGTAAGAACTGAAGAGGAGGAAAAAATTATTAAGTGATAAATTTATTAACCCAAATCTCCTAGCAATGAATGGACAATAACTGGTAAGAAAATATTTCCAGATCTAAAAGACCAGCAATTACTCTAAGACCATAATTCTAAAATAACTTTTCTGATTAAGTTCAAACTTTCCAAGAACATTCACCTTTTATCCGAAACTGAACCATGAGAAATTTCAAACTAAAAGTCCTCGTAGACTGCTTGCATGAGAATTATGTTTTCATGATGGAACTACTGAGTAATCATTGCCATTTACTAACTACACAATACTGAGGCAAAAGACAAAAAGTCACTGGGACCGGAAAAGAGGAGGGAGAAGAGAGAAGGGGGCAGGAAGATGAAGGAATGAAGGAATGAAAGAAGAAAGGGAGGAAGGGAGGAAGGAAGCCAGAGTAGACAAGGGTTGTTAAGACCATGTATTCTCAGAGCAAGTCAATTCTGACCAAACCCTTGGAAGCAGAGTGCTGTTAATCTTAGTCCAAGTGCTTCTCAGAAACATCATTTTCTTTGGTGCAGCATCTGTCATCTGGACCAATCCCCAGGAGCTCTATCTCCAGGCAATCACAAAGTAATTGGGCCAATATTGATACTCAACTCCCACTGTTATTATCCCTGTAAGCCAGGGTTTCTCAGCTTCAGAACAATTGACATTTGGACCAAAATGGGATTAAACATGCAAGGGTCCTATTAGGAGAAATATCTGTGAAAGAAAATGGGGAGGGAGATAGGGAAAGCTGGGAGAACCATCAGATCATTATGCAAATCTGACCCCTAAGGGAAGGAGAGTGGGAGGGAAGGTTTGGTGGAAGCATGCTAGACCCCTAGGCAGTCTAAGAAAGCTTTGCCAAGACTGTCAAGGGTCCTTGAGCCAACATGGACCATCTGGAACAGGGTTGCTTTAGAATTCTTACCACTTAGAGTTACTGGCCAGGAGCAACTCATGGGAAGCAAGACTTCAGCAGAAATAGGGCAATGGATGTCAGAGTGCAGCAGCTTGAGTCCTTGGTCCATTATCCTCCTTACAGTAGGGGGGTTGTGAGGTTCCTTCTCATAGTCTACCCTTGTGCCATGTGGATCCACTTCACTTAGGTTCAGGCAGCTTCTCTTCTGCATTTCCTGGGGGCCTTTCTTCCTGAGAGAAAACTCAAAAGAGGGAGGTTAATGGATGAAAAACAACCCTCATCACCGCAACTGATCTCAAGACCATAACTAGTCTTCCTCCTCTCCCTCCCCCAGTCTCCATTCTAAATTCCCTCCCCACATCCTCAGCTATCACCTCAGCCTATCTTGGTGACTTACCTCTTGATGTGACCCAAACCTTCAATCCTGATGATCTGAGTCCTTGATGATCATATCCTTCACAGTTCTGAGTGACAACACATGTTTTTTCATGGTTACGATGGGTCAAGAGTACCAGGACACATCCAAGTAGATCATCTGTGTTCACCTGTATTCCTCCCTGTCCCATTGTGTAGAAGCAGCCCTACCTCCTTCCCTGATCATTGTCAATTACCTCCACTAGTGTGGTGAGTCTTCTTCCTGCCAGCTGGTCGGGGGACACAGGATTCCAAGGCATCCTCATGGCAGCCATAATCTGTAGCTCTTTGGGAGCCTTGTGTCTTCTAGCAAGAATGTGCTCCCCTTGAGTAGCAGAGACAGCACAAAATCTCCCAATGGGTCATTGGGAGTGACGGTAAATGGGCTCACTTCTTCCACCCCTTCGTTCCTTGATTCATGTTCCCTTTCTACTGGGTACACAGCACCATATAGGAGTCTCTGATGTAATAAATACATTGCATCCTGAAGGATGGCCCTCTATCCTCTCAGAGTGTTTTTTCCAAACTGACACTTCTGCTACTGCACTCTATGAGGCTGACGGCCTCTTGGTACAGTATGTTATACAACCAATGGACATGAGCCCTTTCCAACACCTCCTTCAATGTGAAGTGGATCCCCTGGTCAGAGGATGTATGTGGATCAGGCCTTCTAGAAGTCCCTGGATAGTGGTGTTGTTACAAGGCTTTCCAGGCAGATAAAGCAAGTCTATCCTAAGAATAGATACCTGCACCTGTGAGGATGAACCACTAGCCATTCCAGGTTGGAAAGATCTCAGTGTAGTCACCCTGCCCCCAAGTCTCCTAAAGGAATAGTGCCACATGAGAGGCTCAGTGTTGCTAACAGTTTGGACATTCATAAATAACATTAGCTAGATCTGCACTGGTGAAAAGTCCATACTACTGAACCAACATGTCACCTCCATCTCTCCACTCTATTCCTGTGTCCATTGTACTAGTGTTGGGGTAACCAATGATGAAGCCTGGCCAAATAATTTCATCCACTTAGTTGTTCAGTGCTTCTTTCATGGTGAATGCTTTCTTATGGGTATTAATGTATAAAACAAAATCTTTGTGCTTTCCCACTTCCAAATGTTTAGTCACAAGACTCTACCCCAGACTTCCTTGTCTTCCAATCCTTTCCTTCCAAGTCCTTTATCAGATGTCCGGGTCATTGGCCACTTCCCAGGATCTATAGTCTCATTTTAGACCATTTCACTTTCCACATAGAATAATGACTGGGAGCCTGGCTCACAGATCTGCCCACTGGGAAGATTCTTCCTCCTCGCTGTCTTTCAAGGCCATACCTGAATGAAGCTATAATGCAGCCACTGTCAACATTCAGCTTGCACCCAAGTGCCAGGCAGAGCCACCCATAAACAAAATTTTGGCTTTTTCTTCCTCGTTCAGCAGGTCATAATGAAACACCCATTTGACAATAGGTCCATTCTGGGTAAGGGGCATTGGTAACAATTGTGGTGGATGACATGGGATCTGGGCCATATGCTCATGCAGCTTACTCATGTCCTCTAGCTCTTCTTAGGCTCAATCCCAGCTATACCATTTCCATTTTATGATAGACTGATTTGGGGCCATGTGACTTTATAATCTGGTGGTTCTAAGCTCATTATGGGCAATTTCAGCTGCACAGTCACTTAGAGTCCTATGGTCAAGTATTCTACATCTATTAAGGTCAAGTAACAAACCAAGAGCTATTTCTCAAAGGGATTTCTCAAAGGGTAATGCTGCAAATGCCATGGCCTTATTCCAGAATCCCAGAGGCCTGCATTAGGATTCTCCTGCTGGAGTTTGGAATAAACTCCATACTGCATCTTTTTTCCACCATTAATACCTTCTACACCATAGGGTGTCCTGAGTCATGTGACCCAAGTGGCAGGGCTGATTGCATCACATTCTGGACGTGCCACAGTATGCTTTTCTGCTCTGAACTGTACTCAGAGCTAGCAGCTTTCCATATCACCTGGTACAGGAGTGAGAGCAATGTCCTTGATGTGGGGTGTGTTGCTTCTAGAACTCAAAGAGGCCTACCAAATACAGTTTCTTTTTTTTCTTTTTTTTCATTTTCTTTTGTGTGTGGTTGTGATAGAAAATGCAAGATATAATAATTTGTCTTTCACTTTTAAGGGGCTATTCCAGCATGCCCCTGAGAACTGGACCCCTAAAATCATCACTGAAGTGTCTGACCCTGAATCTTCACACCTACTAGGATATACATAGTTTACCAAAGCCCTGCATACTAGTCACCTCATGTTCAACCTGTCATGACGTCATCATGACGTCATCTATTAAGTAGATCAGTGTGATGTTCTGTGGAATGTCCAGGTGGTCAAGGCCTCTTTAGACCATACCATATCAGAGGATGAGAAAAACATAGGGGAGAAACAGAACTGAGGCAAAATTGTAAATGAATATTGTTTTCTGTCCCAGAAGAATGCAAACTGTTTCTGATCCTCTTTTCTAATTAGAATGAAAAAGAATGTATTTGTCAAGACATGGTTACATACCATGAGCCTCAGCCCTTACAGTTTACTCTAGGAATGATTCCCCTCTGGTACAGCAGCTATACTTGGGGCTGCTATTGCTATGGTAGTCTATAGAACTATTGGAATCCATCCAGTTTCTGAAGGCACTAGACAGGTGAATTAAATGGAGGCATGGTAGGAATCACCACCACTGCATTCTTTAGATCTTTAATGATGGCACTAATCTCTACCACCCCTTCCCCCAAGATGTGGTATTTTGGGGGTCTATTATCTTGGATGGGAAAGGAGGGGGTTTGGTAAATTTCAAAAGTTTCTACTTGACCTTCCAATGGTAACTCTTACTCCATAGACCATAAAGCCTATGTGGGGGTTACTCCAATTTCCAAATAGATCAACTCCAATTTTGCAATCCTCCGGGATTCCATTTATCCCTTGGCCCCCATAGGCTCTCACTCTAACAAAGGATGCCATGATGATACTTTGGGGCTCCAAGTATTGATGTCATCTCAGACTCTGTGTCCATTAATCCTCAGCATGTCTAGTTATTCCCCTTTCCCCATTCAAGTAAGAGGTCATAGTCTCTTGGGGGATGAACTGAAGGAATTATCACAATATATTCTTGCTGTGGTGCTAAAGGGTCCATCTTCCTAAGCACCTGGCTACTTCTTCAGTCAGTGGGTTCCAGATCTGAAAATTGGATCAAGTTTAGTAATTGAGCAAAGGATTGCAACTTTTTATGGGGGTAATTTTCCTCAGCCTTCTGATCCTCCACTCTTGTCTTTATTTTTCTTGCAGTTATATGGTTTTCCGGAGCTCTATCACCCCTAAAGATGTTAACAAGCCTAGCACTGTGACTCCCTCTCTTACCATAATCTCTGGTATACAGAGGAAGCAACCACTGATGTTGGTGCCCCTCTCCCAGCATATTTCTTATGGCCTTGGCAAATAATTTGTCCTCTGGTCTCTCTGATTAAACATCATCCTCTGATGGGTCTTCTGGTCTCACAGAATATATCCGTTATAGCATGCCCACCTCTTCAGTTTCTTTGGTCTTTCCCTTCCATATGCCAGGGCAACTTCATGAGTGTTGGCCATTGCATTATCCAGCCTTCTAAGTGCCACCCCAGCAGTGAGTTTGCCCCATCCCCTAACAACTTCACTAGGATATTAAATCCCATGCATCAAGAAAGTGCTCTTGAGTCAATTAATTCTTTCTTATCCCATCTTATATTCCAGGCCCCTATATCAAGCATCCTTAAAATCCAATCCCAGTATTCCCCTAGCTCCTGCAAATACATGGTGACTAATTATTGCAATTCTTTGGATATAGACTCTCTACTTACCAGGCCTCGCATAAACCCAGCCATAGTATACTGGGGTTTAACCTTAGTTAATGGCTTGACCAGCAGGAGAGGAGATGGGGACAGTCCTGAAGGTGGCCCCTGTTGTGGAGGTGAGGTTTTTACAGCATATTCCAGCACTGTAGAACTACTAGCCCTTACTATTGAAGGTGAACCACCTCTGCAAGCCCAGAAGGTTTGGGAAGGTTGCAGAGTCAACATCCTTCAGAGTTCCATCCAGATGTCTTTACCTCATATCTCAGTATTGTACATTTTCCCACCAGATCCCTGACCTTTGTATAATAGACCTGCCTTGGCTGAACATTCAAATGTCTCTGAAGCTCTTTGACTCTAATGATTACGCCATCAGTTTGCCTCTCAGCTACATCTCTCCTTCTATTGCAGGGGATACAGGCTTCTTTGGGAGCTACAGCAGAAGTTCTCTGACTCTCACACTTAGCAATGCTGCTTCCTAACAGTCCTCAGTCTGCCAGTATTTTCCTGCAGGGCAAGTGCCTACTTTTCCCATGAACATTTTTTCCCTCCTCCCTCATCTCCACCCCCAATAGATTTACCACTCTGTCTGCCACTGCTGTAACCTATAGATACTTCTATCAGCATCCACAATGCTCCATTGGCTTTGTTAATTTTCAGGTCTTCTCCCCATATTCTATTCCTTAAAGTCAGGGACCATATCACTTTTGTCTTATTGTCATCAGCATTTTGAACAGTGAGTGTGCATGTAATAAATAAATAAAATGCTTCAAAATTATCTCTGAGAGGAAAGGGGGTAAAAAGTAGCACAGCTTTATATTCTTTATTTTTTATTTCTTTTTCTGACCCCTTTGCATTGCCTTTCTTTGGTCAACCAGCACATTCAGGTGTCCATATCAGACTGCCTTCCATTATGGTGGCTTCTCAAAGGCAACAATAAAGCCTTTCTACAAGTGTAAACAGTCTGAGTTCACATGTTTTGGAGGTTCCAGGCAGGTACCAAAAATCACAAGTATTCCAACAGTTACGCACCTAGACTTCTTAAAAATCTAGATGTGGAATATCAAATTGAAAAAAAAATAAACATATGGATGCCAAATCAGAACTTTCCATTTTGATCTGGACACAGCCCTACTTTTACTAGGAAGCTGGAAGGAATGTCATTAAGGATCACAGCTGCTCTTAGATACTTTGCAGCTTCCAAAGTGCATTAAAGTTGACAGCTCTTATTGAGCTTCCAATATGCATATGGAGAAGATCCTAAATGAGTTCCAGATGTCCATGGAAAGAGACTTTCAATGGCTTTGGGCTGAGAAATGAATTAAACAATAATAGAATGCTATTCTTAAGATGCTTCATCACAACCTTTTCATAGGTGAAAGCAACCCTGAAGTGAAACCATAACTCCCATGAACACACACACACACACACACACTCCCATGAACACACACACACACACACTGGTTACACACACACAAAACATCTCAGCAGTTTACTCCCAGAATAGTGAACATGTAATGTGGGAGGGAGGCTCCAAGAAGGAACACCCGCCACCTTTCTACCTACGTTCTCCTACAGTTTTAAGTCCTTACATGGGTCCAGAAGAAACATAAGACTTAGTCTATGCTTGACTGTGGGCCATTACTTAACATTACAAATGAATGAGGAACTAAACTGAGTCTGCTGGAAGGAAAGCAAGCAAAGGCATTTATTTGTGAGTTGAAAATATGTTGAAAACATATTACAACATGGTAACCTAGAATTTCGGTGGTTTTGCTAAGCCAGAAAGAAGGAAAAAGGAAAGAAAATGTGTTTCTCATTTCTTGATTTGTATCATCTGAGGTAACTGAATACTCATCCAATAGGCTTCCTCAGGTCTCAGGCTCCAATAAAGTTGAATTTAAAAGAAATTGTACCTACGCAGTCTTCCTATAGCTTTTAAAATTCAGGGTTATTGAAACTATGTCTATAAAACAAAAGAAAGTCTTTAAACCAAGTCTGGTCAGGAGGGAAGGGAAAGGAAGAAAGGCTGCCTGACACAATCCTGTTTCTCCCCTTTACTCTATGGCCCCTCTCAGACAGTATAGTTGAGTTGAAGGTGCTTCCCTGTTAAAGTCACTTGACTACCTTTAGTTTCTGTCCAGCCTTATTTGGTCCTAAAAGAGGAACTAGTCTGAACGGGACATAAAACTGTAGGGAGTACTCGTACACTACAGACCTACCTGAAATACACTGAGATGTATTGCCCCTGACTCCTGCCTTCTTTACCTAGAATTATGACTCATTTGTGTATCAGGTAGTCTGAGCTAGAAAAAAAAAAAAGCACCGTAGTGGAGAGTAGACTATAGGAAAGATGTCATGAAAAATACTTATACAACCAGATATTTATATGCACATACATAGTATATGGGTAATAAATGAAATGAATTTGATTTTTCATCACATAAAGTTGATGGACTACGACTGATGATTTGGATATAGAAAAGGAAGAGCAGACCATTATCAGAAAGAACCAGTATGAAAGAAGATGAGGGCAGGAAAGAACTCTGTTAAAAACTTACATACAAACAAGGAACATAATTTATAAAATTATATACATATATATGTATATATATATATATATGAAGAGCATTTATATTCATTTTTACTATTTTTATTACAAAACCAATGCATGTTAACTACATATAAACTAGAAAATTCATAAATATAATAATAGAAATTCCTATATCCATAAATAGTATGCTAACACCATGATAGATGTATACATACTAGACTGTAGACAAAGGACTCTATTAGTCTTGTTCAACACTGTTAACTCAATGAATATTCTTAAGATAAGTGGATTTGAGAGATTTTTCCATGCATATAAATAATTCCATGCATATATAAATATTTCCATGCATATATAAATACGGAATTATTCCATACACACTATTTTGCATTTGACAATATATTATAAATATATTTTCATGTCAATATATATTCATCTACGAATGGATAAAGAAGATGTGGTATATATATACAATGGAATATTATGCAGCCATCAAAAGGAATGAAATCTTGCATTTGCAACAACGTGGATGGAACTGGAGTGTATTATGCTGAGCAAAATAAGTCAATCAGAGAAAGACATGTATCATATGATCTCACAGATATGAGGAATTCTTAATCTCAGCAAACAAACTGAGGGTTGGTGGAGTGGTGAGGGTGGGAGGGATGGGGTGGCTGGGTGATAGACATTGGAGAGGGTATGTGCTATGGTGAGTGCTGTGAATTGTGTAAGACTGTTAAATCACAGACCTGTACCTCTGAAACAAATAATACATTATATGTTAAAAAAAAAAAAAAGATAGTAGGAAGGGAAAAATGAAGGGGGAGAAATCGGAGGGGGAGATGAACCATGAGAGACTATGGACTCTGAGAAACAAACTGAGGGTTCTAGAGGGGAGGGGTGTGGGGGGGTGGGTTAGCCTGGTGATGGGTATTAAAGAGGGCACATACTGAATGGAACATTGGGTGTTATACACAAACAGGGAATCATGGAACACTACATCAAAAACTAATGATGTAATGTATGGTGATTAATGTAACATAATAAAAAAATAAAAAATAAATAAAAAATCAAAAATATATATATATTCATCTACAGAATTTTTGCTATATTTTAGGATTGTTGTTTATACCATAATTTACATGAAGGATTCCTCTTCTCTCTGAGCCCACTAAGAGGAGGCCTTCCTTCCCTTCTTTTTTTTTTTAGATTTATTTATTTATTTTAGAGAGAGAGTGCACATGGAGCATGAGCAGGGGGAGGGGCAAAGGGAGAGGGAGAGAAATCCTCAAGCAGACTCCCCACTGAGCACAGAGCCCTATGCAGGTCTCCATTCCAGGACCATGAGGTCATAACCCGAGCTGAAACCAAGAGTTGGATGCTTAACTGACTGAGCCAGTTAAGGCACACTTCTTCCTGTCTTCCTCATCAGGATTACTGCTCATTCCTTTGTCTCTCCTTCTCTTTGAGCTCTCATGGAGGTGTTCTCAAACTTTTATGAGCATTATACTTTCCTGAAGAACTTGTTAAAAATTCAGACTCCTGAGCCCTGCCCCTAGAAATTTGAATTCACTTGACTGAAATGAGTCATGAGAACCTGTACATTTTTTAAAAAGATCCCAGGTGATGTGTCTGCAGCAGGGTGGAGAGACCCCAGTATGAGAATCACCATTTTGCCAAACTACAGAATATTACAAGCATATTTTCACTCTTTCTCAATATTTAGAAACCTCGAACCCTCTGGAAGCCCTGCTCTATTTTGAGAGGAATATATAAAGGTCTACTTCCAGATCCCAACAATCCAAAGTAAAGAATTTGATGCTTATGGATTCTTAACCTTAGGATGGGCCAATATATATATATATAGTCCATCAGAAACACCCAGGCTTAACACCTCTGCTGGTTCTGAAAATAACCAAGCATTTGAGACAAACCAATGACAGAAGTACCCCTCCCAAGGTCCTCTCATAAAATGTTAACTTCACTCCAATTTTACAGATGCCTTTGAGTGTGTGTATGTGTGTGCTCAGTTATACCATACCTCTGATTAGCCCACAAAAAGTCCAAAAAAGTCCAAAAACATACTGGGAAATTCCTATTTTGTTTTTCTCATTGAGTTGCCTTTCCTCCATCACTGCTTCTCACCTCTACCTTTGGGATGGTGCTGGGAAGGGGCTGGCATAAGAAGAGAGATGGAGAAGTGTCACTTAAATGAAGTCTGTGTAAGCCTCTCTTCTATAGTCAAGATTGGAATCCTATGGCTTTTGGAAGCCAAATAACAGTAGCCTACCTTAGCATTCTGTGGTCCGGTCTTAATTCACCACTTTCGAGGATAGGTAGGAACCACAGTGACAGTGGTAAATGAGGTCTGATTCCTGAACAAGAATTATGGTGGATCTGGAATCATGATAGAAGAAACAGGAATGATTGCTTCTGCTCATGCCTCTCACCTTTTCTCCAGTAGCTGGCACAAAAATAATCATGTGAGATGACTTCTTAAAACACTTCTAGGACCTCCATTATATTTGATATAAAATCCAAAAACTTGAGCATGGCTATCAAGGCCCCTTATGATCTACCCAGTGTTTCTATGTCTCCAGACTCCCCTACTGCCCCTCCTCTCTCCAGCCTTTCCTCCACATATGCACGCACGCCTACTGTTTGCTCCAGTTATACCCATACTCCACTCATATTCTCAGAATCACCCTCCCCTCTCACGTCTGGGCCGTTGCCCAGAAACACACGATTTCCTCCACTTGCAACCTTTTGGACCACTCTTGCCATGTCTCCATCTGAAGGACTTCTACTTATCTTTTATGTTTCAGGATAAACATTGCTTCTTCTAGGAAGCTTTTCTTCATCCTTACCCCTCCATAGTAGGTTGAATAATGGCCACCCAAAAATAACATGTCCTAATCCCTGGAATTTCCTTATTTGGAAAAAGGGTCTTTACAGATGTAAGTAAGGATTTTTTTTTTTAAGATTTTATTTATTTATGTGACAGAGAGAGACACAGTGAGAGAGGGAACACAAGCAGGGGAGTGGGAGAGGGAGAAGCAGGCTTCCCGCTGAGCAGGGAGTCCGATGTGGGGCTCGATCCCAGGACCCTGGGATCATGACCTGAGCTGAAGGCAGACGCTTAACGGCTGAGCCACCCAGGTGCCCCTGTAATTAAGGATCTTATGATGATTTGAAGGTTACCTTGGATTGTCCACATGAGCCTTCACAAGTGCCCTTAGAAGAGGGGTAAAGGGAGATAACAAAGACATGCAGAGTACACAGCCGAATGAAGATGAAGGAAGGAGGGTTGGAGTGATGTAACCACAAACCCAGGAATACCAGGGCAGCTGCCAGAAGCTGGAAGAGATGAGGATATTATTCTCCCTTATGATCCCTGGAAGGAGAGCCACCCAGATGGATTTCTAGCCTCCAGAACTATGAGAAAATCCACTTCTGTTGTGTTAAGCCACGAAGTTTATGGTAATTTGTTAAAATAGCCTCAAGAAATTAATACACTTCCAATCTGAAAAAGTTCCTCCTTCTTTCTTCTCCATGGCACACCTGGCATAGCACTCCCAGCACTTAACTATGATCACCTATTTGCCTGTCTTTATACTCCCATGAGATTAGGATAAGGAGGAGTACTCTCCGTTCTGCTCCCCACTGTACTCTCAGTGTCTAGCATGGGGGCTTTCATAAAGTAGATGTTCAACAAATATTTGTAAAATCAACAGGTGAATGAATGAATGAATGGATGGATGAATGAATAAACAAGGAAAGATTTTCTTATAGAGAAAAAACATGGACACCTAATAATGACTATTTGAAAGACTATTATGTCAGGAGAGGGAGATGAAATTAAAATGTATTAAATGTCTACTATATCAACTACCATGCTAGATGATTAATGTATAATACTTCATTAACCCTCCCTCACAAAATCCATAAAAATATTTCTGCCCTGGTTTTATGGAGGTGAGGCTCAAAAAATGAAGTAATTCCCCATGGTCATATAGGAAGGAAGAGACATCTATGATGGCCCTGAGGGTGTGATGAGGCCCAAAGTGTGAAAGGGCAGAAGAGTTCAATTTAGAAAGCTGTTCTTTGTATTAAAAACCAGAGTTATCCAACAGTGAGATGTACTGCCTCAAAAAGCAGACAGTGGCACTGGGTGTGTTCAAGCAAAGGCAGTATGATCATTCATCGGGACACAAAACAATGTCTGAATTAAAAGGAGGTCAGTGCATATTCTGAGATGACCTCTGAGGCTTATCCCAACCCAGGTTCTTTGGTTCAAGGGTGGGCTGGGAAGCCATTGAATGAACACCTTTGTTGAAGGCTTAATAAATATGTGAATTTATTCTTATGGGCTGTAAAATCTAGTAGAGAATTAGCAACCTGCAACCCATGTTCCAAAATGGCGCTGAAGTTGTCATGAGAGCCTAGTTCCTCTTGAGGACCATTCTCTCTCATTTTTGAGCCAGTGATCCACTTTCCCTTTCCCTCCCTCTTGTAAGGATCAGTCCTCAGCATTAGCCCCAACCTCCTCCCTATCTCCTCATACACACCGGGATCCAAATGTTCAGAAAACTACTTTTAAAAGTTGTCTGAGCCTTATAAAGCATTTCCCAAAGTGTTTTAGGCCCACTAGATATTCCATGAAAAACAATCTTCCCTGGAGATAGGGTTTACTCCATAATTACTTGAAGATACAGTATGAATAATTCTTTTCTATTTTTTTTCATAAAATCTCTGAAATGAACTTATTGTTTACTTCTTTCTCCCAAACTCGGACTGCAGAAAATAAGATCAGTAAATCAAGAGTTCAGTTGAACTTCGGATCCCCAATCTGATATGACCCCTGTTTCCTTTCAACGTCCAGGGATACTTTGTGCTTTGTGTTTGTCTTAGCATCCTTATTTAATTGTGCTCCTAAACGTCCTTGTATTATTGTTATTTTCTTTTTGTCATATTCTCCCTAAGAGATTATGAGCTACTTGGGAGCCAAGATAAATCTTATTTGTTTTTTAATCCTTGCAGTACCTTTCTTTAACACTGTTTAGCATGTGCTAGTCTATTGAACTGCTCAAAGTTTGGCTATATTATAATTTTTAATTTATGTGAATCTGATTATATTTCATTAATAGATAAGAATTTCTTGGCTGTAGAGTAAATGGTACCTTCCTAATTCACATCAAAGTGATGACTTCTCAGCTTGGAAAGATTAACAACTTACTATATGCAGAAATCATTACAACCAAGACTTTAAGATTTTTCTTTGTTGTCTATCAATTTAAAGACTTGCACTTTTTTTCTCAGACACACCCACATACTTAATGATTACTGTTTGGGTTTTTATTTTATTTTCTAAATTAACACACAACAAAGTCTACTCTTTTTCTATTTTGTGTACAATTCTATGAATTTTTACACATGGATAGATTTAGATCTCCATCACTACCATCAGAATACAGAACAATTCCCTCATCCCAAAAAAACTCCCTCATACTCTCCGTTAGTAGCCATGCCCTCTGCCCAGCCCTAAACACTAGCAGCCACCTGCTCCAGCACCATAATTTTGTCCTTTGAAGAATGCCAAATAAATGGCATCACATGCTATGTAACTTTTTAAGACTCGCTTCTTTCACTTAACATAAAGCTTTTTAGATTCATCCAGGTTGTGTGTATCATTATTTGTTCCTTTTTATTGCTAAGTAGTATTCCTTTGGATGGATGTATCCTAGTTTGCCCATTCATCCGCTAAAGGGCATTTAGGTTGTTTCTGTTTTGGGTGATTATGAACAGAGCTGCTGTGATCATTTAAGTACAGGTATTTGTGTGAACGTAAGTTGTCATTTCTCTAGGGTAAATACTCAGCAGTGGGATTGTTGGGTCATATGCAAAGTAGATGTTTATCTTCATAAGACAGTGTCAAACTGGCTGTACCATTTGGCTTTCCCACCAGCAACGTATGACAGTTCTAACTACTATGCCTCTTCACCATCACTTGGTATTATTAGCATTTTTTTTTATTTTAATCATTCTAATAGACATGTAGCTATGTCTCATTGTTTTTAGGTTTTTATAACATTTATAAATGGGGTAATTCTATTAACTTGGGGGGTATTGACAGAATACGTGGCTCCATAGCTAGCTTTATTTATCTTATTTTCCAATATCCCAAGTGTATAATGTAGTAGCTCCTTTATAAAATATTTCAAGGTTGAGCTTAGAACTGAATTATCATTTTCTAAAAATATATTTGAAGTTTAACTGATGGTGTATAGTAGTAGAGCAACTGGACGCTCCCACTGAACCTAAGCAGAAATCACAACTGGACATAACAGAAAATGCAGTAACCCCAGCACAGGGAAAAGGCAAAGTGGTACAGAGTGTAGAAGAGGGAAGTCAACTTTTACGTCATAATCTCAGGGATGGGTTCTTCTTCCCAGGCCCCTCACTCCCTACACTGCCACCATGCCTAGCCAAATTCATTCCCACATGAGGGCTTTAGCACATTTTGTCCCCTCTGCCTGAAGTGCTCTTCCCTCATATCTTAGTAACATTGGTTCCTTCTTATCATTCAGATTTCCACTTAAATATCATCTCATCAGGGCGCCTGGGTGGCTCAGTTGGTTAAGCGACTTCCTTCGGCTCAGGTCATGATCCTGGAGTCCCTGGATCGAGCCCCGCATCGGGCTCCCTGCTCGGCAGGGAGCCTGCTTCTCCCTCTGACCCTCCCCCCCTCTCGTGTGCTCTCTCTCTCTCATTCTCTCTGTCTCAAATAAATAAATAAAATCTTTAAAAAAAAAATATCATCTCATCAATGATATCAATGGCACCCATCTTAGTGCAGGCCCACAAGTCACTCTCTATTTTCATCATGGTGCTTATCATTGCCTTACATTTTCTTGTTTATTTATGATCTGTCTCTCCTTATCAACTCAATAGTTCCAATGTCCAAAACAATGCTTCATACACAGTTAACACTCAGTAAATGTGTGTTGAATGAGTGGATGACTGAATGGATAAACATGCTTGTAAGAAACTTTCTTCCTACAGAGACTGTGGGGGGATGTGTTATTCATGGTACTTTAAACCTAAGCCCTGACCGTAACTTAGTCTTCACATCTTTGAGGCATTGATGGGAAGGGGTAAACAAACTGGAACCACCATTTCAAGGTCGTAAGCACTTTTCTGCCTTGTGAAGCGGAGACTCAAACAAATCTTCGGTACAGACCATAAGATCATTTGAGTAGGCCTTTCATTTATAGAACAAAGACCCTAATCATAAATACACACGTCTGAGATGATGTCACACCAGAAAAGCAAACTGCTCTTCTGAGAATGTAAAAGGCTGTCTGTAGGGTGAGCAGACCATGTTTCCTTTGAAGAAACGTTTCTTTTCTAAGAATGAACTTGGATGATTCTGGGTCTGCATACTCACTCTGGTTCCCATGGAGTGGTGCTTTGTATGAAGAGAGGCATGCAGAAAATCTGTGGCTGGGACCTTGGAAATGAACAATGTGTAGACCTGATTTCATTTCATTTTAAAGTAAAGAGGCCTGGGCCTGGTGGCACGCCATCAGAACTCTATCATTACAACCCAGCGTACATGCTACTAAAGGCTGAGCAACCCAAGCTCTGAGAAAGGTTTAAATTAATTAAGTAAACAAACAAGCAAGCTGCCTGTCTTTTAATTTTGGAATTCAGAAAGGAAAAATACATACTCACACACAAACACACCCTTAACCACATACATATACCTGTGTATGAGCCTTGTCTATAACAATACTGGCCTATTATGTTCTGTTGTGATTGTCTGTAATCAACCCCATGAAGAGGGGGGACCTCCTTTAGAAATAAGACAATCTATTGGAAATAAAAAGAGCCCTGGGAACCAGGATCTTGGAATAAGTTGCAAAAGAAAAATCTCCCACTGTTTGGGACTTAGTGCCTTGAAATTGGACCCTGAAAAACCAACATGTTTTCATAGTGCTCCTATCAACAGTTTTTCTTTATAATAAAATGACAGTACTTATGACAATAGTATCCCAGATTATGAAAATAAATCCTTCATCTTCAGAGAAAAATTTGGTCCAGCCACTCAGGCGTGTGATAAAAATTTGTTGAATACCCACTACATGCCACCTTATATAGGCACTGAGAAAATAGTGATGAGCAAAACAGACATCATCCCTAACTTGTGTTGCTCACAGTATAGTAGGAAACAGACATCAATCAAATACAACAATCCAATTTCAAATCATGAAAAAATCAGGGAGGCCCTAGAAGCGTTTATGAGAGAGGCATAATCTTGTCTAGGAAGCAAAGGAGGCTCTCCTAAAGAGAGTAATTATTACTAAAAAGCATTGTTACTAAAGAAATAATTGTTCCTGATCTCAACATTGAATAGAATGAAACTAGGCAAAGATCAGGGGAGGAATATTCCAGGTACAGGGAGTAGTATGTCCAAAAGCCCAGGAGGAGGCGAGAACATGGCACATTCTAGGACTGGAAGGGAGGCCAACATGGCAACAAAGAGGTCGAGGAGTCACCTTATGCAGAGTTTTTGGGTCATAGTAGGGATCTTTACCTTTATTGTGAGATCATAAGAAGCTTTGAAGAGCTTTGGAAAGATCACTCTGGTGCAGGGTAGAACTCCCATTGGAAAAGGCAAGAGGTGATTCAGGAGAAGCATTTAGGAGGTGTGCCAGTCATTGAGTTATGGTCTCTCAGCTCAGATCGACTTTTCCATTTCACGCAGTGTGATGCTGAAGCTGGGAGTTGAAAACATGTCTACATTCGACACCTGGATCCATGTTAGGCTCTGTCAATAGAAGGTGTTGAAGGACACTGCAAGGCTGAAACAAGAAGGGACTTGCTTTTTCCTGTCTGCTCCATGTTTGTGTGAACATCACCCAAGGCTCCCTTCAACTCTGCAGCCCCAGTGTCTTCCATTAGCATCAGCTGGATCCACTTGGCAACTTTTTCCCAAAACTTGCAGAGCCAGCTTCATTGCTCCCACCCCCACTCCCCAGAGACACTAGTGCTAACCAGCTGGAGACCCCTCCTCAGCGGTCAGGGTCCCAGACAAATGAGGGTCCTTCCATGAGTTCCTAGGCTTTAGGAATCCTAACCTCTTCATTTTGTTCCCCCTGCCCCAGTGTGGTGGTTGCAGTGGCTACCTCATTGACACATTAGAGTTCTCTTTTTGCTTCTCAGCTACCTACTTCACATCGGTAGGCCTGGTGAGCTCTTTAAGTTAAATTCTCTCTGTTCAAATAGTGTGGTTTCTATCCCCCGACTGGACCCTGGCAGATACAGGTGGCTACTGCAATACCACAGCAGACACGGGAGATGTAGCAGAAAAAATAGAGAACTGCAGCTTTTTTTCCTGAAGTTTCTATTCCAACTTGATTACTCCATAATTGATTTGTTCTTTAAGATTAAGAGGAAAGGGTCTGTCTTCTTTTTAACTGGTAGAAACTAAGTCCATAAAAGAGGCCCAATAAATATTGATTGAATAAATTTCAGTGGGCTTTATAAAAGTATAAAGGGTCTCAAGGGACATCTTTATAATTTCTAATTTTATTCTACCATCTTGAAATAGAATATATGCCCATATATGTTCAGTAATAGGTATATCTAGAAATCAAAGCCTTAAAAGATATAATGGCCCAGTTTACTGTGCTAAAAAAACATAAGAATATTATCAAATAATTTTAATGCAAGATTTTGTAAAACATCCTTTAATCTTACTGGTTGATATGAGGCACAAGTTATTTTGCCCAGCTTGATAACAGATTCATTTCAAAGACTATTTCCTCAGTAGAAATGAAACACACAGCTGTTTGATTTAGGGAACAACTTTAAATGCTTGGGAGAATAAGATCCATGAGCTTTCATTTATCTAGGTTATGAAAAAGCAGACTTATATCCCCAATGCTATTAATAAAATATTTAAACTGTGTGATACATCTACAAAAACGTTAATGATTCTTCAAAGACAATAACTTTTATTAAATTTTTAAGTCAATTTTGGGGCGCCTGGGTGGCTCAGTTGGTTAAGCGACTGCCTTCGGCTCAGGTCATGATCCCGGAGTCCTGGGATCGAGTCCCACATCGGGCTCCCTGCTCAGCGGGAAGTCTGCTTCTCCCTCTGACCCTATCCCCTCTCATGCTGTTTCTCTCTCTCTTTCTCTCAAATAAATAAATAATTTAAAAAAAAAATTTAAGTCAATTTAATTTAAAATTGCAATGATGTCTTTTAATGTTTGTGTCATTGTACTAATCAAGGCTATCAATTCACAGAATCACTGCTCTATGTTGTTAGCCAATTTTCTTTCCTTGAAATATCTGAATTTTAATATATTTTTTTAAGCAGGCTCCATGCTCAACGTGGAGCCCAACATGGGGCTTGAACTCACAACCCTGAGATCAAGACCTGAGCTAAGATCAAGTTGGATATTTAACCAACCGAGCCACCCAGGCACCCCTGAATTTTCTATTAGAAAATTAGTCTATTAGATTCTGGCTCATCTTCCCACATTATAGTATTGCAAGTCACATCATTTTCCCTTCTCAGTTGTCAAGTCCTATCAATTTTTCCTTCCCAGTTCTTTCATATCCAAACTCTTCTATCAGTTTCCCCTTGCACTGCCCTGGTTGGCTTTTGTTACCTCTTTATTGGACTGTTTTGGTAGCCTCCTAAGTATGGTTGCCAGATTTAGCAAATAAAAATACAGGACACCCAATTAAATATGAATTTCAGATAAACTACAAATGCTTTTTTAGTATGTCCCAAATATTTCCCAAATATTGCAATGGACACACTTATACTTTCAAAATATTTGTTGCTTACCTGAAATTTAAGTTTAATTGGGCATCCTGAATTTTTTCTGGCAATTCTACTCCTAACCCATGTTTTTATCCTCTCTTTGTCCAAATCTCCCCCTTAAATATTTCTACCTATATCTAAAAAATACCCTCTGATCATATCATACCATCATTACCTTTCATTTTTCAGGAAAAAAGGAATTCACTGATGATTTTAAAACACAAGCACCCTACCCTAGCATTCAAGGTTATAACAATATCCTTTTAAAATCACATTTTGGCATTTTAACTTAATTTTTCTCAGTTGGATTTACACTATTCGTTGACCCCATAACTCCATGTTGTCCTGTCCCCTTATCTTGTCAGTATATTCCAACTTCTAGAATACCTTTATATCCTTAAAGTTTCATATCAGAAACAAAGAGTAATAATACCTATACAGAAAGCACTCAATAAATGTTTGTTTTTATAGTGTAATTGTATAATACTTCAAAAAAAGAAAGTGGATGAGATTTTTAAAAAACAGCAAAATATTGATCCAATTCTCATTGCACATTTGCTATATTGAATCCAAAAGCTCCAACCTGGAGAAAGATATATTATTCTATAATAAATGTAAAAGTTATTATGGAAACTAACTCACAAAGCTAAATCCTTGACACATGAGAAATCAATTAGAGTTGTCCAGAATGGAAAAACTTAAAACTGAACCACCTGGCACCTATATGTTAGTGAAATAAAAGTACCCCATCCATACCCATGCTGCTCTGAAAATAAACTGAAGTTGTTTTTCTACTTTCTATCATCTTTGAATCTTAATTTGTTCTTTCTATTTATATTGTGGAGCCATTCTGAAATTCTGAGAGTTTGTCCTTTATTCCAAAATTTCATATTTAGCTTGAACTCATATTAAATACATATTTTAACTTCCCAGGTGTGCTAAAAACAATAAATAAAATCTCAAATATCCCAAGTAAATTTTGTTGTAAGTTTATACACACACCAAAAAAAGTCATCATGATCCCAGCTTTTATATTACATTTCAGTGGGTTGTAGTATTAAGCAGGGCAGGTATAAGTTAATATATTTTTTAAGATTTTACTTATTTACTTGAGAGGGAGAGAGAGCACAGAGGGAGAGGGAGAAGCAGACCCCTGCTGAGTAGGGAGCTGGATGTGGGGCTGGATCCCAGGACTCTGGGATCATGACCTGAGCCGAAGGCAGACACTTAACCTACTGAGGCACCCAGGTGCCCCATAAGTTAGTATTTTTAATGGTCTTTTTTAAACACTAGTAACAACAGTGCTTGCATTATGCTTTTTTTCCCTCTTAAATATCACTTTACATGGAAACTTAATCTGAGAAAAGAGATTGGCTTCTGAGAAATGACATAAAGCAACTTACAGTATATGAGTTCAGTGACTCAAGATGGTGAAGTAGAGACAACCTACTTCTCCTTGGTCTCTCATTTTACCAGTTTACACATTTCCAAGTACTCTACATAGACATTTTCCAACCTACTTCCTTCTACAATCTTCTGAAAATAGCTTTCCCATTTTGAGAATAAATTGCTTTCCTATTAATAATATGAGATGCTAATCCTAATGGAATCTATGGCATCCTTGAAGTGGCCTGGGAGAATGAAGCATGGACATGGCTAGGGGTGTGACCTCAGACAACTGGGAAATGACTCTGGCTCTCACAGGGCATTCAGTCCCCACTATAATGAATGGATGAGCCAGCACCTTCCCCTCTTAGTGTTGCTGAGTGGGCCTCCAGGAAATGAAACGTCTCCACCAACACCAAACCCCAAACCAATGAGAGGAGCAGCATTTCTGGCCTTAATCATACCCCACTCAGCTCTATGGAAACAAGACTGCTGGCTTGCAAAGAAGCCAGAAATAACACTTCCTCTACTGGTTCAGGCAAGAGCTCAGAGACACCTTGAGAGGTTCCTGGGTTCATGCTTCCCTACCTAGAACTACATCTTATTTACCAAGTATTTTGGAGGACTGTACTTTTGAATGGGAAAGGGGAAGAGCACAAAGACAAGAACTATGAACTCCATCATTTCCATCACTGTCTCCAGCATCAACACTCTGCCTGGCTCACAATAGGAGCTCAACCAGTGGGTGCTGGAGCTGGCTCCCATCTTCCCAGGAGACCCGGCTGTTAGCATTGCTTCACAGCTCCCTGATGAGTGACACCATGTTGGTAGTTCAAAATTAGCCATCGTGGGAGCATGTACACCATGGAAATTGCAAATGCTTCAAGTCCTCCTCTCCTCCCCCAGAAAGCCACTTGTTAAACATTTATCAGCCCACCACTGGGTTCAGTTAATTTTTATCGTTGAAAGTTATGGAATGCTTATTATATTCCACGTGTTTTTACTTGATCATCACAATGTTAAAGGTGGAAATAATAAGCAGATAAGAGTGTGAAGTAGCTATGACATCTGTCATTTCTTTGAGTGCCAATGTTCACTGTAATTGCCTTCATTTTGCTATATAGGTAAAAAGACTCTGGCTCATGTGCTTAAGTAGATTGTCCAAGGTCATCCAGCCAATATGGGGTATGTCTGGAACTTGAACCAAGGCTGGCTGAAATAAAAGCTTCTGAGCTATCTGTCACACAGCACTGCCTGATCAGGGAAAACCCCAACAGGGCATTGAACTACAGTCTATAGAGATATTACATGAATAATAAGAAAGTTAAGCTTTGGTCAGCTTAATTATTGGAAGCAGTACTGTCTTGACCTTAGAACCTGACCCATCTCCGGGGACCCCTACATTTTAGAAAGACTTCCTTGTGTTCCCCTCCAATACCTGGGAACACCCAGAATCAGTAGTACCATCCAGGCAGGAGCCTAAACAGGGAACTTCGTTGGCCCCAGTTTCTGTTTCTCCCTTTGGGGATGTTCACCAACCTACCAACATAAGAAGTGGACCACATGACACAAAGAGCTCATGTGGTAGCTCTCAGTTCCGTGGACAGGCCTCACTCCAAGAGGGCAGCCTGCCAAATGGATGGTTCCTGCTGGCTCATGGAGCATTTCTTTCATGGGTTCATGCAACACCGGGCCCTCAGAATGGTGCTGACATGCTGATTTGGAGTGAAGCTCAGTCATATCATATACAGGATGAGTCCAGTGCTTTAGGACTACCAGCAATCCTTGTGGTAAGGCAGAATGATGGCCCCAAAGATATTCACACTCCAGTCCCTGGAACCTCTAAATTTGTCATGTTACATGGCAGAAGAGACTTTGCAGATGTAATTAAGGTACAGACCTTAAATAGGGAAATTAGCCTATATTATCTAGGTGGGCCCAATCTAATCACATGAGCCCTTAAAAGCAGAGAACTTCCTTCATCTGAAAGCAGAAGAGGAATGAGGCAGAAGTAAAAACCAGAGAGATTCAAAGCATGAGAAGGACTCAACCTGCTGCTGTTGGCTTTGAAAATGAATGAAAGGGGCGCCTGGGTGGCACAGTCAGTTAATCATCAGACTCTTGGTTTCAGCTCAGGTCATGATCTCAGTGTCCTGGGATTGAGCCCGCCCCATGTCGGGCTCCGCACTTAGCATGGAGTCTGCCTGAGATTTTCTCTCCCTCTCCCTCTGCCCCTCCCACTCATGCTCTCTCTCTTTCTCTCTCAAATAAATAAATAAATTTTAAAAAAGAAAATAAGAAAATGGATAAAAGAAAGCCATGTGCTAAGGAATATGGGTAGCCTCTAGAGGCCCAGAATGACACCTGGCCAACAGCCAGCAAGGAAATGGAACTTCATTCCTATAGTCATAAGAAACTGACTTTTGTCAGCAATCCGAAAGAGCTTATAAACATATTCATCCCAGAGCATCCAGAAAGGAATACAGCCCTGCTCACACCTTGATTATGGCCTCATGAAATGTGGAACACAACCAGCTAAGCCATGTGTGCCCAGATTTCTGACACATATGACTGTAAGATAATAGAGGAGTGTTAAGTTGCTAAATATGTGCTGATTTGTTATGGCAGCAATAGAAAAAGAATAAAGACCACCACCAACGGACCCTAGGGTTTGAGCCACATATGCAGGCCCATGCACAGGCTCTAACCTGTCCAGGTTCTGACAGCACTGACGGAAATGGGGATGGAAGCAGGTGTGTTTTATCTTCTAAAACCTCTCCCCCACCACTCATGCTCCCACCACCAAGGGGCCCTTCTAAGTGATATCGTCCCCTGCTTCCAATTGGCATCGTGATGTCATGCTCTCCTGGGTCCGTGTTAATTTAGCTGGGCCTGACATGGGACACACGTTCCTTACATAAATGAAACCACTCTTCTCAATCTGTCCATGAGAACTTTCCCTCTCCTCCCAGTTGGCACAGCGTATGGGAGACAGAGATGCACTCATCACTGAAGATCACATTCTAGGAATGCAATGATAATGACCTAAAAAGTTTAAAAGTTCAAAAGAAGGCATGATTGGAAAACATGCTGTTCTACCTCATTCTATAAAATTCTGACCAAAACCAAAACCTCTGAAGCTCTCCGGGCCTCAGTTTTCTTATCTCTCAAGTAGGGGAAGGAATTAGATTTACTTCATAAAATAGGGTTGTTAGAGGCATTATTAAATGAAGTAATAAAGGTAATAAATAATAAACATAGCACTTAGTATGTGGTAGGGTCTTAGTAAATGGTTATAGAGTGAATTAACTAATTGGCTTATTAATTAAACAATGATATAAGTTAAATATCTAAGATGAGTAATTTTCTTCTACCTCATTGACCTACTCCCTATTCTCCCTTGATCAAGACTTGTTTTTGTCAGTGGGAAGGTGGAAATCATATTAGAATAATTCCCAATTCATTTGTGGCAACAATGTTGGCTTATATTGAACCATCTAAAATAACTGGACCAACATCAGCAGGGTCCAGGTGGGGAGGGCGCACTCCAGAGAGTAAAATGGCTTCTCCAACACAATTCGGGAATCTCCATTCCCTGGCTTCTCACTCTTCCCGCCCACATAACTCTCTCCTTTTCTCACCATTATGCCACATGCCCTGCACTCTGAGACTGCACCTGTGTAAGAGTGAACACAAATGAACTGGAAATCTTCACTGCCAAAGTGACACCGTACAAATCAAGTGAGATATGACACCTTTTTTTCCCCCCTAAGTAAAAGTGGCCCGTTTGGCTCTATTTCTGATTTCTTATAAAATCCAAGGAGATGTTGCCTAAACTGAGTTAAAGAAAACCTGATTATCCCCACAGGGGTTTTAAGGACTGAAGATCTCCAATTTAGAAGTTTCTAGAAACATAACCCCTATGTACAAATTAGTGGTCTCCAAGACTGGAAAATACCTGTAACCCATTCCAATCCAATACCATCACACACCAATAATGTAGGGTTCGAAAAAGGGAAAAAGGAAGGGCAAAACTCCCTTAAAGAAAATATTTAGATGAAGCTGAAAGTTCCTAGTATGGCAAAAAAGAAAAAAGAAAAGAAAGAAAAACAATTACATTTGAAATCGTTCTCACAGTAGTGAAGGTTTTCAAAGGTAAGGAATAAACTACTATCTCCTTGCTATCATGGTTACTATTGGCAGGTATTGCTTTGTTTTTTAATAATCTGTGTAGAGCAGGGTTTTTATCCTCCTTTGGGTGAGGGGCAGTAGTCTAGTTAATTTAGTTCCTATCATGGACGGTTGTCATTTCTTCTGGCTGCCGACCCTTTGAATGTCCTGCCTGTATTTGAACAGTTGCCTTTCTTATGAGTTTTCATGGGAGGCAGGGCCCACTTGCTGCTCGAAAGACTGAAATGCCAGCTATGGCCGTTCCAGGCATCCCTTGCAGGTAGTCACGGGCACAGGATGGAGCACCCACTCTGGACTGTGAATCAGGTGCTCAGTGACACAAAGAAGCAGCACCTCGGAGACCGTCTCTGGAGGTGGGGGCAGTTGCAGCAGGACGGTGTTTCCATGGCAGCGCGTGTCCAGGGCAGCGACAGAGTTCAGCTCCTGGCCGGGGCAGTGGCAATGGCGTCCTCCCCCGAGCACCGCGTGGCGCGATGGCAGGCAGCCCGCCTTGCTACTGCAGCCCCACGCCTAGCTAGCTCCCCAGCTCTGCCAGGAACCCTACCAGCCACGCAGTGCCATTTTAATAAATGAGGTAAAATCAGCTGGAGTCTATACTGCCCACAACCAAGACAGAAATTTCTTTTTTTTTTTTTTAAGATTTTATTTATTTGAGAGAGAGAGAATGAGAGAGAAAGAACACATGAGAGGGGATAGGGTCAGAGGGCGAAGCAGACTCCCCGCCATGCAGGGAGCCCGATGCGGGACTCGATCCAGGGACTCCAGGATCATGACCTGAGCCGAAGGCAGTCGCTTAACCAACTGAGCCACCCAGGCGCCCCCAAGACAGAAATTTCTGACAGACTGAGCACCGAAGGGGAAAATAAAGATTTCCCTGGAGCTGGGCTGTCCCCACCTGGGGGGAGTTTTAGGCCTGACCTGATCTCTCCTTCTCTTCAGACCCACCACCAGAGAGCTGGCCACCCGTGGGGGGCTTTTAATCTCTTAGCCCACAGAGCTACATGTTCAGTGGAGCATAAACGAGAACAGATCAAAGCAATGAATTGAGCGGCACATGCGGAACTGTCAAGAGACAGGAAGCAATAGGCACCCATAAACTGAATATTTAAAACCACAAATTAAAAATCTGTGCTCCCTTGGGTCTTCTTGGGTCTGTTTTAAATAAGGCTCCCCATTCTGTTAAGGTAACTCCAGAGGTATTCAAATAAGACTATTTTCTTTAAAAAAAAAAAAAAAACTAATTCAACAAAATTTTAGCGAGGATGTATCCTATATAGAGTACCAAGTGAGGTTGGTCGAGGACTCAGAAGTAAATTAGATGGCAGGCTTTAACATCTCTACATTTACAGAAACATCATGTTAGATGCTCATACAGTACTCCAATTAATTCCAAGTGTTACATTCTTTGATACTTCCTACAATAAATGTTTCATTAGCAAAATAATCTGGTTTTTAAAAAATGTTTCTGAAGTGTGTGAAAAGTGCATGTTTCTATCTATTCTCCTACATAGATGAAATAGATTTATGCACTCTTGTGTACACTTATACAATAAAATCCCACACACACTCTGGAAAATCCAGTGTTCTGGATATAGAAAAATCTCCATCTGGCCCATAGATAGCAAACTTTCACAAACAGAAAGCTGTAAGATGTACCTACTCTTTAAAAATATTTATTTCTATGAGGATTCAGAAAAGTCCTTCGCCTCCAAGATTCTCAGCAAACGCCTTTGGAATGGCATTATGAACCCTGATGTAGATGTGTCAGTGCCTGATAAAAGAGAAGGAAATAATTTTGCTTCACAGACAGCTTTGAGAGTATCATGATAAGTCAGATTTCAGTATGGTCTTTTTCCAAATTAAACATACTTCCCATACCAGGAATGAGAATCAAGATTTCACCACGGGCCGTGGGTATGGCTGGCTGGATCTGGGGCTGTCCAAGTGCATGGGCATAATGCTCCCAGCAGGACAAGGCACAGTGTGGTCACAGGAACCTACAGCTGTCCCTTGGCCCTGCATTCTCCACCCCACTGAGTAACGTCAACACCTTGTCACACCAAGAAAGCTGCCCCACAGAAAGCTCAGGGTCCAGATCAAGTCCATGGACCCTCATATTGCTGTTACTTTGGGTCTTCAGATCCCTTAGACTCCCCACAGGGAGAGCCTCGCCCAATATTTGGTGTCCTGCTCTTTTGCTGCTTGTCTGCTCCTGCTTCTCCTCTGTGGGTCCTTGGAACAGGTGGGTCCTGAGAGATTACTCACTGCCCAGCTGGTGCCACGCCCCTAAACAGGGAACACCCAAGGAAGAGAAGACCTACAAGCCCAACTCTCCACACCTCCATGTTCTTTGTCCTTTGATCTAAGTCTTTGAGGTCACAGTGTGGACCTTCCCTTCTGGAAATCCTACAGTCCACTTGCGCCACAGCTGTCCACTCTATCCAATGCCCCACAGCCAAGATATTTTGCCAGAACTTGCAGAAAACTTCTTGAGTCAATAACATCTTTTCTAGATTTCAGTGCTCAATTTTTGCTCATAAAGTAGCCCCACAGGTTCAACCACAACTACAAGGGGACCACCCAAGACTGAGCATCATATGCGTTGGACATCATAGTATAATAAGTAATATATTTGGTCTTTATCCCTGGTTCCTAACACAGAGCTTCTAAAACCCTTGGAATTTCCTGAGGACAGAAGTGTCTTTTGTTATTCATAATGAGCTCCTTTCAATCACCCCTGAGTTTATACTAATAAAGTGACTTAAGGTAAGACCCTTAGCTGGCCTCAGGATGGAGCTTATCACCAAAAAGAGGAAGTGACCAGTGGGTTGAAACATTCAGCCCCACCCACTGACCTTGGTGGAAAGGAGAGAAGGACTAGAAATTGGGTTATAAAAACTCTTTTTTTTTTAAGATTTATTTATTTATTTTAGAGAGAGGTGGGGAGGGGCAGGGGGTGGGGAGAGAGAGTCTAAGCAGACTCCACACTAAGCCCGACTCCGGGCTCCATCTCATGACCCTCAGATCATGACCTGAGCCGAAACCAAGAGTCAGATATTTAACCAACTGCGCCACCCCAGCGCCCCAGGTTATAAAAACTCTTGAACAATGAGATTGGGAGAGCTTCTGGGTTGGTAAATACATTGAAGTGCTGGGAAATTGAGTGCCCAAAGAGGGCATTGAATCTCTGCCCCACCCTCCTCATAACTTGCCCTATGTATCTCTTCCATTTTGCTATTTCTTGGTTGTATCCTTTATAATCAACCAGTAAATGTAAGTAAAGCTTTCCTGAGTTCCATGAGCCATTCTTGCAAACTGCCAAACCTCAGGAGGGGGTCATGAGAACTCCTGATTTATAGCTGCTTGATCAGTAGTACAGGTGGCCTGGCACTCACAATGGGTGTCCAATGTGAGGGCAGTCCTTTAACTTGCTGGATCTGATGCTAACTCCAGGTGGATAATGTCAGAATTGAGTTGAACTGTTGGACACCCAGGTGATGTCAGAGAATTGGTTGGTGTCAAAGAAAATACCGCAGAGACATCCATGACTCAACCCTGAGAAAGACTTGGTCACTAAGGCCTTAAGAGACATGGCCTATAAATGCCCCAACATAGGAATGTCTTCTTTTCCAGGATCCCATTTATTTTGCTGTTCCTTTGTCAATGGAAAAAGTTAAATACAAACTCACCCAGAAGCCACAGACCAATAAATCATAGTCTAGTTCTTGAGGGCTGAGGAAATGATTTAGTCTGCTTGGGCTGCCGTAACAGAATGGCTTAAGCAAAAGAAAATTATTTTCTTGGGCGCCTGGGTGGCTCAGTTGGTTAAGTGACTGCCTTCAGCTCAGATCATGATCCTGGAGTCCCTGGATCGAGTCCCGCATCGAGCTCCCTGCTCGGCAGGGAGTCTGCTTCTCCCTCTGACCCTCCCCCCCCTCTCATGTGCTCTCTCTCATTCTCTCTCTCTCAAATAAGTAAATAAAATCTTTAAAAAAAAAAAAAAAAGAAAGAAAATTATTTTCTCACAGTCTTGGGGACTGGAAGATCAAGGGGCCAGCAGGGTTGGTATCTGCTGAGAGCTCTCTTCTTGTTGTAGACAGTCACCTTCTTACCAAGTCCTCACTTGGTGTTTCCTCTGTACACAAGCAGAAAGAAAGAGAAAGAGAGAGACTTGGTGCCTTTCTCTTCTTGTAAGGACAGCAGTCCTATCAGATTAGGACCCAACACTTATGAGCTCATTTAACCTTAATTAACTCCCTAAAGGCCCTATCTCCATATATATCACCCTGGGGTTTAGGGCTTCAACATATGATTTTAGGGGGACACATTCAGTGCATCACAGGAGGGATGCCTCTATTTGTTTTCTAGAACCAAGACACATCACTACATCCAGTTACTAGATCATAGAATTATAGAATGTTAGACATAGAAGGAATATTAGCTCCTTCATCTTACAGTGAGGAGGTTGGGTTCCAGATGGGTGATGTGACTTGCTCTTGGAGATTGCTCACCGTGAAGCTGGGAGTGGGACCCAGACTCCCCTGCCAGGTCAGTGCTCTTTTCCACTGTCCCATGCAGCCCCTAAAGGATGGGTTCTTCAGAAGAAATTCTGAAGGGCCAGATCTTTATTTATTAGCAAGGGAGGGCTTTAGAACAATGAAATGTTCTAAAGGAGCCATGAAATGTTGTATGGCCAGTTGAAACTCAATACATATTCCTAAATCCAACACTTGAGGTTTTTTCCCTGTCAAGAAAGGGTTATGGTGTTAGCCAAATTGGATTCAAAGATTCTAGTCAATTCTGTGGGTATAGCATAGGCAGCTCCCTTTGAGCTCACGTGGGTTTTCTAAACCTTAAAGGGGTGTTGGTGATACCCTTTATGCCTTGACCTCTTTACCCAGGAAACCCATTACTGCCAGGGTACAGCCATCAAGACCTAGTATCCTGCCCTCCCCTTGGTATCCTCACATCTCCTCAGCCAACCAGGAGTCAAGTGACCGGGACTGCATGCAAACTCCAACTCCTGTTTTTGTCCCACCTTTGCAAAACCAAGCGTTTCCCCCTGGCAACCCAAAGCAATTCTCCCATGAGCCTCAAATAATGTTGATAGGACACTCATATGGCCCTGAGACAGGTGAGGCAACAGTTGCCTACAAAACTTTGGGAACAGTTTTCCAGGACCATCTTGACACTAACTGTGGAGCCAGGTGCCCTCTGACAGCTGAGCAACCTCACTGCGGACCCTGAGCACACCACAGACTCTAAGCTCCAGGTCCTCCTTCAGACCCTGCCTCGTGGATTTGGCTCCAGTCCTAACACTCACCCCCCTTTCCTGGACTGACCTCCAAATACTGCAGCCAAAATCACTTCACAGGATACCATTTCTCTTTCTCACCTTCAAAATCATATATTATTATTATTTTGAACATAACCCCAAGATTTTATTGTATTCATAACAAAATAAAAAAGAAGCATAGACCTGGATCACTTGGCCTTATCCCCTCCCAGTTCAAAATGCTCAGCTCTCCCATTGGGTTCAACACACTAGCCTCAGCACAGTCTTCTTTGTAGTTTATTTATAGTTTATTACATATTATTAGTACATGTTTTAAAGGATTGCGCTATGGATGTAATTTTTCCAATTCTCTGCACTCAGGGAAATGGCTTTTCTCAATTCATTGATGGAGACAAGTTCTCTCTCCCGTCCTGAGTCTGGTGGTCTTGTCATGCTTCACTTAGGAGGCCTCTCTGCATGGTCACTAACCTACTCCACCCTCGGGGGCAGGAGTAAAGACAACCACCCCCCAGAGTGTTTCCCCTTTGCCCCCACAGGATCAGAAAACAGGGACCTGCCCCATTGCTGTGCTGGGAAAAGAGCACCCACAACATTCCCTCCCCCAACCCTACCATGAGTTAGTGATTGGGCATATTCGGTTATCTTTTGCTTGGTTTCTAAAATAAATCTCCAAAGAAAACTTAATAATGGAACATGTACAATTTTGCTGCTATTCTTCCCTCCCGATCCCTCCAGGTGCCTCTGACTGGAGAATGGGATACAGACAGGGTGTCCTACCTACAATCCCGGAGACAAATGTTGGACCTGTAGCCCTACAAGTGTGATGTTAGTTCCATAGGAGAGGTAGGAACGCAGCGTGCGGCACGTGCAAGGGGACCAGGCAAGGCCACCTCCAGGAAGTGAGTGGTAAGCTGAAATCTACGGGATGAAGAAGACTTACCAGGATGAGGAGGGTTTCAAGCAGAGGGAGCAGCCGCTGCAAAAGCCCCTAGTGATAGAGAACATGGGGCTTTCCAGAAACTAAAAGAGACCACCAGCATGGTCGGACCAGGGAGAGGGTGAGGGAGCTTAGCGCAGAAACAAACAGGTGCCATAGACATGGAGACTGAATGAAAACAAGCTTCATATGAGACAACCTCATGAGCAACAAGTTTCTTTTTCTATGGGAGGCCCTCTTGAGCTGCCGGCACAGAGGACAGGTGGCCTTCTCCTCCTTTCCTGTGATTCTCATTTCCTCTAAAATCCAGAACGCACCTCATCCCCTCCAGACAGTCCTCCCTGATTTCCCTTCACAGCACCTGAGGGTTCTTTTGTCCTAATCAGCGCTAAGAATAAAACATGGGACGATAGAAAGCAGAAATGGCTCCGACTCCTGGCCCACCCCCTTTTCCAGTAAACTACGGGAAAATGCAAGCCTCACAGGATTTTTTAAAATGTCGTCCTAGTCACTTAATAGAGGAAAGCATTCCCTGGCTATTAATAAGAAACATATCACCAAATGGAATCTAGGCATCCAGGTCCTTCTTCATGCACGTCTGCATCCCAAAGCAAAATTTCTCCTTGGTTACAAAGAGAACATTCTTGATAGTCACAAAAAGTATTGAATCTACCCAAAACAAAAACAAGTAAGTCAAAACATGAAATAAGGCTTTCACAAAAATGAAATCAACCACATTGTATCTGAAGGTGTCACAGTGGCTTATGGTCCTCAAATTGCAAGGAAACATACTGATCCATAGATGGCGCAAGTTGACTGCTAAATAAATACCTAGTCTCGATGACATCATAGAATCGGTCAGTCTGGTAACCAGGCTGCCTCGAGGCTGGAGAGCCTCCAGTCCATCCCCCATCTTTGCTACAACCACGGACTGGCTGTGTAGCTTCTTTCTCTATTCCATTGGATAATCATGGAGAAAGACTCAGATTTTACCATTTTCTTTAAGAACGCTTTCTGGTATTTTAATTTCAATGCTGTATAAAAATTAGCTCAAATTCCTCAGACTCTGGTGCAGCTCATCCTACCCACATCCTCAGTGGGCAGATACTAATCTGGTCCAGTGCACTACATAGAAACTCCAGCTCAAGGAATGAGATCTTGCCATTTGCAACAACATGGATGGAACTGGAGGGTATTATGCTGACTGAAATGAGTCAAACAGAGAAAGACATGTATCATATGACCTCACTGATATGAGGAATTCTTAATCTCAGGAAACAAACTGAGGGTTGCTGGAGTGGGAGGTGGGGTGGGAGGGATGGGGTGACTGGGTGATAGACACTGGGGAGGGTATGTGCTCTGGTAAGCGCTGTGAATTGTGCAAGACTGTTGAATCTCAGATCTGTACCTCTGAAACAAATAATGCAATATATGTTAAGAAAAAAAAAAAGAAGAAGATAGCAGGAGGGGAAGAATGAAGGGGGGGAATTCGGAGGGGTAGACGAACCATGAGAGACGATGGACTCTGAAAAACAAACTGAGGGTTCTAGAGGGGAGGGGGGTGGGAGGATGGGTTAGCCTGGTGATGGGTATTGAGGAGGGCACATTCTGCATGGAGCACTGGGTGTTATGCACAAACAATGAATCATGGAACACTACATCTAAAACTAGTGATGTAATGTATGGGGATTAACATAACAATAAAAAAATTAAAAAAAAAAAAAGAAAGAAAGAAACTCCAGCTCTTCCTCATGTCTGTCCTTGGCCTCTGAACCTCCTCCATGTTTTCCACAACCTCCCTTGGTATTATGCCAAGCCTGTTCACAAACCAGATCCATCTGGACAATGACGGTTGTAGCTGAAGAGCTATTTCATGTTGTTAATTTAAGTGTTTATATTTGTTTAGTGATAATAATTTATAAAGTCCTATCTCTGCCTCAGTAAATCCTTACAATGATGCAATAAAAATAGCAGTTATCTCCAACTTGGAGGTGAGAAACAAATTTAAGAGGCCAAGGGGTACCTGGGCGGCTCAGTCAGTTGAGTGTCGACTCTTGATTTCTGCTTAGGTCATGATCTCAGGGTTGTGAGATGGAGTCCCGCGTTGGGCTTCGCGCTCAGTGGGGAGTCTGCTTGAGATTTTTTTCGCTCTCTCCTTCTCCCTTTGCCCCTCCCCACGCCCCCTCTCAAATAATAATTTAAAAAAATGTTTTAAGAGGCCAAGTGGTTAGCATTTTCCAGGCTTGTAACATCAGACCAAAGATAATGAAAAGTGACTTTTTCAACCCATCTGAGTGTGTCTCTCCATGCTTTGTTCATGTGTGTCCTCCTAATTTTGTTCCTTTTTTTTTTTTTTTTTTAGTTACCAGCACTATAAATACTGATCCATAATTCATTTGCTGTTAACTCTTATGGTTTATAGAATTTACACTTCCTGGGTATAATCATAACGTCAATACTGCTAACACTACCCGCACTTACAGAGCCTTTCCACAGTTCAGGCATCTTTCTAAAGCACTTCTTAACTGTGTTAACTCAGGTAATCCTCACAACGATCATATGAAAATCAAAGCACTATTATGAATGAATTCACTATTATGAATCCTCACGTTAGATATGAGGAAGCTGAGGCACAGAGAAGTTAAATAATCTCCATGAAGATCACACAACAAATAGACTGTAGAGCTGGGATCTGAACACAAGCCATCCAACTTTGGGGCCATATTGTTACCCAATATACTAGTGCACACTTAGAACTATTACTGGATCATAGAATAACGAAGTTCATCTTCCATCTCCTTGATAAATTTGTGACAGGTTGGCTTGAGGTCAAGCGAAGGGATGGAGATAGCTCCTGCCTGGAACCTCATGGTGTGGTGGTGTTCATAAGTCCACACCGGTCAAGGGAGTCAAGTATAAACCCAGTAAGGCTCCCCATAAGCACTTGGTGAGGCTTCCTAGGGACAGAGCTAGGAAAAATTAGTGGAGCTCTCATTACCAAGAGAAGAGTAACCTAGCCTTTTTTATTTGTTATCCATTTCTAAAATGGAGACAACTCCATCCAGCTCACTTTAACATACATGACTCAGAAGTCCCCTACTCAGAAGAACACCACTCAGTGGGCAGCATCAATCTGTTGGATCCAGAGTAGGAGGATCCTCTCTACTAGAATTTCAAGGTGTGGTCTCAACAATTCCAAGTTTGTAAAAACTAAATAAAATGCAAAATGTAAAGTGCGTTTTCTGGCTCCTTAAAAAGCTAAACACGGGATTACCACGTGATCCAGCAAGTTCTAGGTGCATGCCTAGAAGAATTGAAAGCAGGAACTCAAAGAGATACCTGTACCCCAGTGTTCATAGCAGCGTGATTTACAATAACCAAATGCTAGAAGCAACCTGCAATGGTCTCAATGCTTGTGTCTCCCTAACATGTTGAAATCCTGATGTCCAATGTGATGATATTAAGAGATGAGGAAGAATCATTACTAAAGCAACAAAACATGAACACACACACATACACAAAGAGAAGAAATGGGATCTTTGGAAAGTGATTAGGACATGAGGGTAGAGCCCTCATGAATAGGATTAGTGTCCCTCTAAAAAGAGTCCCCACAGAGGGGCGCCTGGGTGGCTCAGTCGTTAAGCATCTGCCTTCCACTCAGGTCATGATCCCAGGGTCCTGGGATCGAGCCCCACATCGGGCTCCCTGCTCAGCGGGAAGCCTGCTTCTCCCTCTCCCACTCCCCCTGCTTGTGTTCCCTCTCTCGCTGTGTCTCTCTCTGTCCTATAAATAAGTAAATAAAATCTTAAAAAAAAAAAAAAAAAGAGTCCCCACAGAGATCCCTCACCCATCCACCATATAAGGAAAAACAAGAAGTTTAAGACTGCAGCCCAGAAGAGGGCTTTTACAAGAGCCAGACCACACTGGCACTTCTAGCCGCCAGAATCGGTATTTTGTTATAGCAGCCCAAACAGACTAAGACAGAACCCAAATGTCCATCGATAGACAAATAGATGAACAAAGTGTGGTATATCCACACAATGGAATATTATTCAGCCATAAAAAGGAGTGGAGAACTGACATGGGCTACTATACGGATGAACCTTGAAAACATTATGCTAAGTTAAGCGAGCATGTCCCAAAAGAACAGATATTGTACGATCGCTTATATGAAATACCTAAAATATGCAAATTCATACGGACAGAAAGTAAAAAATGAGAGGTTAACAGTGGCTGGGGGAGATGGGGAAGGAGGGGGCATTGTTTAGTGGATACAGAGTTTCTATTTCAAATGATGACATTCCGGAAATGGATGATGGCGATGGTGACACGACTCTCTAGATATACTTAAGTGCCACTGACTTGTGATGACCATGATTCAGATAAGGGTGACCATGTGACTTACTACTCTGTACAGTGAGATTTAAGTTCCAGTATTGAGTGGGGCTTCTGGGAAAGTTCATTAAAAAGTAGGGGTGGGGAATGCTGATTCATCTGGCACACTCCCTTTTATCTTTGACCTTCTCTTCCTTCTTCCAGCATGGAACATGGGCATGAGGGCTAACATTCCAGCAGCCATCCAGAAACTATGAGGTAGAAGTCAGCACTGGGGAAGCAGAGCAGAAAGAAGTCCGAGATACCACTGACATTGTGGAAATGCTACACCTTTTGTGGAATGCTTATCTCTGGACTCCGTGTTACCCGAGAGGAAAGAGAACTCCTCTCTGGTTTAAACCAGTGTGTAAACTACCTGCTGCTGAACACAAATCCTAACTGATTTAGCACATTACCCTCTATTGTTGCTATTCTTGCTATTGGTTTTATTACCAAGAAAGGGGTGCCCAGGCCAGGGTTGGTTTGGCAATGTCAGCAATGCTTGGAAGACTGGAGATGTTGGAAAATGAGTTACCCACAGACCCAAGTGATGTTCCTTCGAAGATGAAGGATTCAGGAGAACAGCCCTGCCAGTCCCACTGCCACAGATGCCATCATAAAAAAAAAATAGAGACATCATCTCCTGTCCCCTGGGGCAGCCATGTTGATTGATGTACTTCTCCCTCAGCTTAAGTGTGAAGAGTTTTCTGCTCCACAGAGTAGAAAGGACTGGTAGGCATCTGGCATCTTTTCCTTGCTAGATTTAAAGGGACGCTGAGGGGCACCTGGGTGGCTGTCCGTTAAGCCTCTGACTCTTGACTTCAGCTCAGGTCATGATCTCAGGGTCGTGAGATGGAGCCCCACGTGGGGCTCCATGCTCAGTGAGGATTCTCTTGAGATTCTCTCCCTCTCCTTCTGCCACCCCCTCCCCTGTGTTCATGCTCTCTCTCTCTCTCTCTCTCCAAAATAAATAAATAAATCTTTTAAACATAAATACATAAATAATAAAGCTGAAGGTTTCTCTAACTGCATTTCACAACTTAATATAATGACAAACCCCAGGATAGACTGGCTGGCTCGTCATCTGGGTGAGTTATTCTGACACCTCATAGTTCCTTGACTTCTGCGTCATTGACCTTCACCTGCACACCACTCCAGGCCAACAACTTCCTGGTATGGCCACACCCTGGACTTTGGCAGGAATGGAACTACTACACCATAATCTTGATATCTGACATTTCATTGTCCAACTGCCCCTCCCTCTTCTCCTCCCTATTCCTGTCCTTCTGCTCTTTGGCCTCATTATGATGGTCAATCCCATGGGTGTGTACATTGGTTCAAGGAAATTCAGCACTATCTATCAGTATTTTAGATGCACATGCTCTTTGGCCAAGCAATGCTAGTCCTAGGAACTTATCCTATAGATCTCTGGAGTGTGCTCAATAACACACATGTATAAGAATAATATTTCAGAAAAAAAGACTTGAAAAAATTTATCAACAAAAGACTCATTAAGTAAATCCATATATAAAATTGAATGCTATGCAGTTATTTAAAAAATTGAGGCAAATCTAAATGCAATAATATGAAAGGTTCCCCCAAGATACCCCTGTAAACGAGGCAGAGTATATGATATGCTACCACTTATATGGGGTAATTTATGTAAAAATAAATGATATATATATATTAACCGTACCTAGTTTGTGTATATAATACCTATACCTGTAATATAAATATGTGTATATAATATCTACACCTGTAATACATACACACACATAGTACCTACCATACTATCTCTGAAAGGATATAGAGGACACTAGCAACAGTAGAAGACAGAGATGGATGGTGAGTAAAGATTTACTTTTCACTGCATATTCTTTCATACTTGGATTTTATTCCGTGTGCCAATATTACCTATTTAAAATAATTTTCAAAAAGATGTTCATCCAACTGTTCCCTTGCTCTCCTAGGCTCCTTATAGGTCTGCTACCTCTCTGACCCAACCACAAATCCATGGTCCGTCTGTAGCAGACACTCTTGATGCCTGGTCTTTATCCCCTCAGGTCTTATTTTCCCATAGACACCAGGAGACCAGACCCCCCAACAGCCAACATCTGTTTGCCTGAAGCCTTTTTCTGGCCACCCAAGTTCTCTGTATCTCCAAGTGTGGTGCTCTCAGCTCCTGCATGGTTACCCCTGGAGCAGTCCTAACCATTAGCTAATGGAAATCCCCTGAAGGGAGATAACTAAGATGTATTTCCACACTGGCTCCCAGAGTCCCCCATCAGGATGAAGCTCCCATTGTCTACAGTGCACACCTTTTATTGGCATCATTCCCTACCCTGCCCTCCCCTACCAGCATTTTACCTACAATCGTCTCCCTGGAAACTGCTTGCTCTCAAATATCTGCCCCAAGGTCTGCCTTCAGGGATCCCAGATGAAGATGCAGTCATTTCAACCACACCTTCTTTTAGACTATCAATTTCTCTTGACTTTCCGTGGACCTCCCATGGCAAATTCTACCCCAACCACCAGTTCAGTGCCCTGGAGAAAAATCACTGAACCATGTTGATTGATCTTCCCCCAATTTAGTATTTGCAACCTCAAGCCGACTCTTCAGCACTGTTCAAAATCCCTCATCAGTTCCTTTCTCCTTTCCCAGAAGAAACATCTTCAAACTATTTCTATTAATGAGTTCTACTCACCCCCATTCCCTGCTTCAGGGTCCCCACCTACTTCCATGAGAAAAGGGAAGCAATGGCAGCGAACTCCTGGTGATTTTTCTATCTGTCTGAGTATTTCATATGTATTTATTTATTCTCTCTGATGGATAAGTTTTCCTTTTGGGTTGTCCTTTGCAGTTAGTACAGAATGACTGTGGAAGCAGACAAAGTAGGTTCACATCCTGATCTGCCATTCTGACCAGTCTTGTGACCTTGGGCAATTGACTCAGGCTCTCTCCTTATAGTAAAGACAGAGAAACAGTACCCGCTTCATATGATAGATTGAAGGAGGGAATGAGTTAACACATGTAAAGCACATAGATCAGAGCCTGGAATGTTGTAAGTACTTAATAAATTTAGTTATTATTCCAAATGTTCTGCAATGAACCCCTGTCACTTTTGAAATCAGAAAAAAAAAGAGAGAGTATTACTGTATATTTGTATGTTTGTTCCTATTTCTGTTTACAAGTTCTTACCTCCTGCCTCCTTTCTTGGAAGACCAGAGGCCTCTATTTCTGCATGCTAACTCCCCCACCTGTACTCACTAACCCAGCCTCTAATTTATCATCTAAGACCCTGACCTTCAGTTGTCCCCTCTTCTCACTTGTACCATCTTTCTCTCCTTTTCCATTGAATCAGCCTCAAATAGGCTCAAATTGTTCTCATCCAGAAAAATAAAAAACCCGCTTCCTTCCACCCCACTGTCATATGAAGTTAACTCTTTCCTGTCCATGGCTCCTAGCTTTCTCACTTCATCTTGCCCACCAAAATCAGACTTGCCCCCTGCCATTCTAATAAGCTCCTCTAGCAGTGGCCACTGAACTCACAATTACCAAATTGAGATTTTTTTTTTAAGGTTCTCTTCTACTGGACTTCTTTCCACAGCATTTGGCCATGTCTATTACCACCACCCTCTATTGATTAATTTGTCATGGTTTATTGAGCATTAACCATAAATGTTGCATTATATACGGTTTTAGGGGACAGGAATACAGTGATAAAGACTGTCTTAGGTTGTGTTTCTCCAGGAGGCAGACCCAGGGACAAGAGTTCACTGTAAGTAGTTTATTTGGGGAGAGACTCTAGAAACACTGGTAGGGGAGTAAGGAAGTAAACAGAGAAGACAGGGAAGCCAATATAGGTATATTCATGAGCAGTAAGGATAATTTGGCTAAGTCCTGCCTTGGACCTCTCAGAAACAGCAGAAAGCAAACTTCAGCACTGTCCCTGACAGGGAGGAGAGGAAACTAGGGTATTCTGTCTCCCCTCATCTGTCAGTAACTTCTGGCATCTCCAGCCTGCCTCACTAAAGAACAAGTATGCTTGAAGAAGCCTCAGACAGAATGTTGCAGAGGCTTGCAGTGAGAAGCTGCTGGTATCTATGGTAACAGGGGATACGTCAGGGGCACCAGCAGAGTCTGCTCCAAAGACAGGCAAGGTTCCTGTTCTGCGGAGCTTCCAGAGACAAATAACAAAATGTGAGCAAAAAATGAACAATGTAATTTCAGATAAAGACAAATGCTGTGAAGAAAATGAAACTGTTCAATGTGATGTCCATTGGGTGTGGGCATTGTGGGCTGAATTGCGTCCCTTCAGATGTTGGAGTCCTAACCCCCAGTACCTCAGAATGTGACTTTATTTAGAAATAGTCCTTACAGAGGTGGTGAAGTTGAAGATCAATAGGATAGTAATCCAATATGACGGGGTCCTTATAAAAAGGGGAAATTTGGACACAGAAATTCACATAGAGGGAGATGATGTGAAGAGACACAGGAAAAAGACAGCCATGTACAAGCCAAGAAGAGAAGGCTGGCCCTCAGAAGGAACCCAACCATGACAGTACCTTCATTTTAGACTTCTAACCTCCAGCAGGTGAGACAATAAATTTCTGTCATGTAAGCCACCTGGTCTGTGATACTTTGTTATGGCAGCCCTAGCAAACTAATACAGTAGGTGTCTACTAATTAGATGGGGTGGTCAGGGAAGACCTCTCTTTGGAGGTACTATTTAAGCTGAGGCCTAACTAAGGGTAAGAGCCAGGCTTGCATAGGTTTGGGGCAGAGCACTTTAGACAAAGGGATAAGCAAAGGCAAGGGCCTGAAGGGAACATGGACTTGGTATGTTCAAAGAACAGACGAAAGGTTGTTGGCTGGATTTAGTAAGCAGTAGTAGGAGAATGTGCAGGATGGGGTTGAAGAGTTGGACAGGGGCCAAATGTGGGTCCACTTGGGTCATGAAAAGTTTGGATTTTAGTCAAAGTGCAATGAGAAACCACTGAAGGATTTTAATCTGGGGAATGACATGATCTTATTTGTGCTTTTGTAAAAAGTGTTCTTCCGTCTGCTAGGTGGAAAATGGTCTAGGTAGAGGGAGAACCAGATCAGAAGCAGGGAGGCCACTCAGAAGACTGTTACAGTTGTCCAGGGGAGAGGTGTTAGTGTCTTGGAGCCATGGGGTGCCCATGGAAGGAAAAGTGCAGAAATTCATATATATTAGGAGCTGAATTGATACGACTTGTTGATGGGAGGAGGTTGGGAGTGGGGGGTAATCAGAAAGGTACCTGTTTGTTTACTTGAGCAGCTGAGTGGATGATGAGCCATTTACTGAGATGGGAAAGCCTGGGAGAAGACAAGGTTGGGGTGAGAAGGGAGGAAAATCTCTCTTCCCTTAGCTTTCAGGATATTGCCCTCTCCTGCTTTTCTCCAACTCTCTGACTCTTCTTTCTGTTTCTTCTTGGCTCATCTTTCTGGATCCACAGAAATGTTGGCCTTTCACATTCCTTTCTCTTTGTTCCCCATACCCTTCTTGGTGGCTTTCATCCATTCCCAAGACTCTGGTACCACCTCTATGCCAATCACTATCAATTGTATATGTCCAGCCCAACCTCTCTCCAGAGTTTTCAGAACTGCACATTCTACTGCCTTGTAGATTTCACACATGGAAATTCAAACAAATGTGTCCAAGCCTCTCTAAGCCCATCCATGCAGCCTTATCCTCAAATCTACTCATCCAGGTGGATTCTCTAGCTCAGCCCACGGCTCAACCATCCACCTGAACTCTCTTGTTCTCATCTTCTCCCACTTCCACACGATATTCTTCCCCAAAACCCATGATTATTAAATGTGGTTATGAGAACTGTTACTGTAGACAAGAAGAAAAGGAAAGAATTAAGAACTAGGATATTAAACAGTGTTCATGGTTTATCTAGAATTGAAAATTCTGTTTTCAAGTCAGTATTCTAAGGTTATGTGAAATATTATAAGGTTATCTGAAATATTTCATGATTGAGATATTTGCTTGATGAAAACACAAATTTACTAGAGGAGAGTAGTGGGGAAAAAATTCCTAGGCCAGAAATTAGGCATTAAACATTTAAGTATAGATTTTGTCACTAATTTACTTGTTCTTGGCTAGTAAGTCCCTTACCACAGCTGTATCTGAGTTTTCTAATCTGTCAAATGGCTATGAAAATTAATACCATCCCAATGCAACACACAGGGATGTTTCACCGTAAAAGAAAGAAGATTATTACCATTAAAAGTGTCAGGGAGGAAACATAATCAGATAGAACATTAAAAGAATAATCCATCATGGCCAAATAGGGTTCAATCTCAGAAGTAAAACAGTTTAATATTTGGATATCTATTAATACTACTCACCACATTAACAGATGGAAGAAAAGAAGTCATACAATTGGAAAAATTCAACATTAATTTACAATTTAAAAAAACTTATCAAGTTAAGCAAATTTTCTTTTAATTTTTGGCTGGCTAGTTACATTTACTATGTGTTTCTCCTAAATGTAGTTTTAGAGTAAAGAGTTTCAAAAGCCCTTGCTTTCAAAAAATGCTCTTCTCTCTTCCCTTTTGCAGACATTGCTAAAGCACCAATGGCCAAAATGAAGTTCAATCCCTTTATGACTTCTGACCAGGGCAAGAACCATGAAAGACATCTCAGTGTACCTTCCCATGTTTGCAGGAAGATTATGCCTTCCCCTCTTTTCAAAGAACTGAGACAGAAGTAAAACTTTCGATCTGTACCCATCCAAAAGGATGAAGTACAGACTGTGTGAGGAAACTACAAAGGTCAGCAAATGGGCAAAGTCGTCCAGGTTTACAGGAAGAAATACGTCATCTACATTGAAAGAGTACAGCAAGAGAAGGGGGATGCCACAACTGTCCATGTGGGCACTCACCCTAGCAAGGTGGTTATCACTAGACTAAAACTGGACAAAGATCACAAAAAAGATTCTTAAATGTAAAGGCAAATCTCACCAAGTGGGAAAGGGAAAGGGCAAATATAAGGAAGAAACAACAGAGTACATGCAGGAATAAAGTAATTATATATACGACTTTAAATAAACTGTTAAAATGAAAAAAAAAAAGCTTTCAATTAAAAAAAAACTACCCAACAAGCATGAAAGAATAGAATTTGAAGAATTTCATTATTTGACATCATCTTAAAGGCTTATACTTGTTGCATTATTTTCTTTTTACAGATATTATGAGTCATAGCCTTGATTTATTGATACATAGCCTTAAATCAGAAATGCAGTCTCCAATAATAACTATGTGAAAGAACACCTGTTCTGGCTGCTCTGGGAGTACGGATGAGCTCAAGAGTATAGAAGCAGGGGCACAAAATGAATTTTGATTTTTCTTTTCTTTTTTTTTTTTAAAGAAGTTATCTGCAGACATTCCTCTCTCTTTCCAGCAACTCAAGCTGACTATTTCTAATTGGAACACAAAGACCAGTCATTCAGTCATCCCACCCCTGGCCTTTCCCACTGCTTCCACACCACAGAATGAATGCTGGCAGCCTTTAATCATTTCCAAGTCACTGGTAGTGCAAGAAAGCTAGCAGAGTTTGAATTTATGTCTACTTTCTTCAGTGGAAAAGTGAGCTCCCTGTATTTCAAGCCATAGAATCACAGAGCATTATTATTGAAAGAAGTCTGAGAAACCCAGGCTAAACCAGTAGTTTTCAACCCTGGCTGCACATTGGAATAAATAGAGGACTTTTAAACAATTAATGATGCCCTGACTTCACCCTCAGAGTCTAATGTAATTAGTTTAGGAAGAGACCCTGGCTTTGGTGGTGTTTTGTTTTATATTTAAGTATAATTAACATACAGCATTCTATTAGTTTAAGGTGTAAAATATGATTCAAATTTCTATATATTACTCAATGCTCATCAAGATAAGTGTACTCTTTTTTTTTTAAGATTTTATTTATTTATTTGACAGAGAGAGACACAGTGAGGGAGGGAACACAAGCAGGGGGAGTGGGAGAGGGAGAAGCTGGGGCTTGATGTGGGGCTCAATCCCAGGACCCCAGGATCATGACCTGAGCTGAAGGCAGACGCTTAATGACTGAGCCACCCAGACGCCCCAAGATAAGTGTACTCTTAATCCCCTTTATCTATCACCTTCCCTCTGGAGACCACCAGTTTATGATAGATAGATGATAGATAGATTGACAGATAGATAGATAGACTTTTTTTTTTAAGAGAGAGAGAGCACAAGCAGGGGGAGGGGCAGAGGGAGAGGGAGAGAATCCCAAGCAGGCTCCACGCTCAGCACAGAGCCCGATGCAGGGCCTGATCCCATGACCTTGAGATCATGACCTGAGCCAAAATCAAAAATCCAATGCTCAAATGACTGAGCCACCCAGGTGCCCCATAATCTATATTTAAGAGCCTCTTTTTTTCTTTGTTCATTTGTTTTGTTTCTTAAATTCTACATATGAGTGAAATCACATAGTATCTGTCTTTCTCTGACTGACTTATTTCCCTTAGCATTCATTATACTCTCTAGGTCCATCCATAGATGAATGAATAAAGAAGATGTGGTACACCTATTTATAGTGGAATATTACTGGCTTTGGTAATTTTTTAAAGCTCCCCCAAGTGATTCTAACATGTAACTGCAGTTATAAAACGCTAATTTTTTCATTACCTGAGCAAACATAGACCCAGAGTGACCATCTAGGTAATGGCAAATCTCATTGACTTATAGATAATACTTATGTTAAGAAGATTTCCAAAATTTGGAAATGAGTCAAAAAAGATGACTGTGTCCATTCAATGCCTTCCTAAAACTGGTCTTAAGCCCACCCAAGGTCATTTTTTAAGACATAAGACATTTGTAAGACATGTTTAAGTCTGTAAAGATTAGATGTTAATTTGTGGAAATGAATACTATACAAATGAGTTTTTGTATAATAGAATTAAAATTATTTTTATTCAGCTGAGAAGAGAAGCCCAAAGTTTATGATTTTATTGGCCTATGGGACATGAACCAGTTTTGTATCTAATTTAGCAATTCTATTCCAGCATATTTTTCCATTTATATTCTCACTCGCTCTTACTCTCTCTCTTTCTCCCTCCCTCCCTCCTAATACATCATTTGCCTTCTCAGTGTCTCAGTTTTCTAACTGGCTTTATCATCTTTCTGGTTACCTCATTAATGAGAAATAAAACTGATACTTGCTCACTATGTATTCATATGAAAATTATGAGATAAAATTAAATAGATAAAAGATAAAAATAAATAGATAAAATAAAGATAAAAAAAAGATAAAAAAAAAAAATAAGATAAAAATAAAATTATGAGAATTATGTTTTGATACTTGAAAATGATGTAAATTTTGCTAAGGTATCCTAAACCATTAAGAAGCTTTAATTGATCATTCAAGATGTAATTTATTCTGTTCTCCAAATATATTACTCATCAACCACATTCAGAAGTCGTAAAGTTGGGGACTTTTACTTCCCACAAAGTGGAGTAACGAGGACCCTCCTTTTGAAAAAAACTAAAAAATAAATAGACAAAATATGTAAGCCTACAGTTTTTAGACACTAGACACCAGACAGCACAGGACAGTGATTACTGAGAGTGGGGTGAAATCAAGGAGAGCTCTATGATCATCTCAGCTTACTGCCTGGAAAGAGTTTCCAAGCCACAGTGCAGGGAGGCAGGCTCCCTAAATTGAGGAGATGGAACTGGAACTTAGGGATGCCAAGGCAGCTAGAGTTTCACAGGGGAGAGCTTCACAGAGAGAGCTTTAGAGATCTGAGAAGGTCCCCCTGGAATGTTCAAGTAGAAAGTGATCAGTGTATATATGTAAGGAACTACCTGAGGCCACGGAAAGAATTAGAGGAAAAAATACTTGTTGCTCACTTAAGACTGGAAATAGCTGCTGTTCCCACCAACCAGTAGAAAGTCTCATATTTCATGGCTCATTGGGTAGAAGAATTAGTAGTGAGGGAAAATCAGCCCTAGACTAGAAGCAGCTCTGGTCCCATCTAATAAGGTTTAAAAGCAAACCTCAAAAGAATGCAAGTAATTTAGCCCAGAGCAAGCATCAAGAATATTTATAGGAACATAAAAATAACCAACACCCTACAAGGGAATATTCACAATGTCTGACATTCAATCCAAAATTACCAGGCAGATTATATTTCTAAAACTTTTGCTCTGTGCGAGAAAGGATTATCAAGAAATTGAAATCTTCTAACAAGGCATTATTAATCCAATGGATAGAAAGGAAACAAAACTGAATACAAAATTTTACTTATTAGTAAAAAGTAAAAAGTGGAGGGTTGTTTTTTGTGTGTCCATTAAGTGCAATTGACATTGAGATTTTTCTGTTGTTTTAATAGGGCTATTGTGTTGCTATGGTTACAAGTTGCGTTGGCATTTTCACTAGGAAACGATGTAGTCTGAACATTCCTCCCACTTTTTACATCTGCCCACATGCTCCAGACAGTGATTTGGTAACCTGGCTTCCAGCCCTAACCTCCTCCGCCACCCCAGTAAGTGCACATTTTTCATCCCCTTCTCAGAAAACTTTTGCTCCTCTGAGATGTAAAGTTAAGCTCTGGCTCCTACTCAGAATGCATATCGTCAAACCACAAGACCCTGATCAGCTTCCTCTGTCCAGCTCAGTAACCTTTTACCTCTTTGGCATGATATTTATGTATGAGATCACCATGAGATAATTCATTAATTTTAAAAATAAGCTCTTTAAAAACACATTTAGCAATAAATTTAATCACATATAGAAGATATCCATCTTGAAATTCTGGATGTTTTTCTTAAAGCAATCCTTGTAAGATATTTTTGCAGCCTCTTGACGATTCTTCTAAGTTTTACATGTTCATATATCTTTCCATTCTTCCTCTCCCTTTCCCCTTTTCTGATCGCCTCCTCCCCTCTCCTTACCAATTTTTCTTATAACAGTTATTCCCATCATTCAAGCTTGTATCTCTGAAATTTGATCCTGGAATCAGATCACTGGAATGTCTCCTAAGAAATAAAGAGGCAGGAGGCAAAAACATTGCCAGGATTGGGCCTCCTGAGGACTGGCCCAGTAGCAGCAACTGCAACTGGTCATCCTCAGGCATGGGAAGAACTGTTAACCATACCCTAGCTCAGGTTCTTATCATTTCTAATTGGTCTTTATTCCTGAACCCCCTTTCCAACTTCTCTCCATACTCCAACTGGAGTGACCTTTCTAAACCGCAGTCTGTCACCTGAAATCCTCCTAATGGAGGATTTCTCACTGTTAATAAGATGATGTCCAAGCTCCCAAAAATATCATTTGAGGCCCTTAGTGATCTGGATCCTGCCTCCTACTACTCTGAACTCAACTCCCAGTGTTCATGCCGCTCCCTGTCCCCCTGCCAGTCTTCTCTCTCTCTCCCCCTTCAACCAGCCACAGCAAACTCCTTATCATTCCCAGCTTCCTGTATTTTCCTGTGCCACCGTGTCTTTGCATGTGAGGCTTTCTCAGCCTAGAACCCTCTCTGTTCCTCATCCCTCCCCCTTACCAGCTCAGTGATATCAAATTATAATAATATGGTTTCCAGGTTCATCTTTTATCCTAGAAAAGGGCACATAGCACTCTGTCTCATAGCTCCTGTTGTCTCTGATCTTTGCAGCCAAGTTTATTTATAACTGTGAATTGGAATTCTCTACAGTTGTGGTTTCATGATGTCAGATGCCAGCAGGAAACTGAACACTTAAATCAGTGATCCATATGTCTGAAAATATGTGAATGCTTAGTACTGTGCAGCTCTGGTCTAAGAAGAAATTAGTAATTAGTGGGTCCTGGGGTTACCCCACTCTGAAATCTCCAAGTACTTTCAAATACATCATTGCATTCACTGGCCCTCTCGTGGTGACTACAGTGTCATTGCTCACATTCTGATGCTCCGCACCAGATGCTTTTTATGAGCAACAGAAGCACAATTTCTTTTTTTTTTTTTAAGATTTTATTTATTTATTCATTAGAGACAGAGAGAGAGAGGCAGAGGGAGAAGCAGGCTCCCCGCGGAGCAGGGAGCCTAATGTGGGACTCGATCCCAGGACCCTGAGATCATGACCTGAGCCGAAGGCAGACGCTTAACCATCTGAGCCACCCAGGCGCCCAGAAGCACAATTTCTGATTGCCCAAGCCATGCTCAGGTATGTGGCAGCCTCAGTACTCCCTGATATGTGATCCTCCGCCTCCCTGGGCACACCTGACCAGTGACTGCAGGACTGACTATTCTAACCCAAATATATGAGAAGAACTGTGATACCTTGGAAAACACACAAGACTACAGGTGACAAGACTTGAAATTAGACTCTCACTCTATACCTCTACCTCTATCATGTAACCTTAAAGAAGTCATTTCCCCTTTCTGTGTCTCACTTATCTCCTCTCTAAAACTAGTGAGTTGGACAAGATCACTGTTTCTTCAACTGGGATCCACAGACTTACATCAGAATCTTTTTGGCCATACAGACAATGGGGTGCTTTTTGGCCATACAGACAATGGGGACCCTCCCCATCCTACTGAGTCTCACTTGTTAGTAGGGGTGAAGAGGGCGGAGGGAGGTTAGAGAATAGGAGAAATCTAAAATCAACCTTTTAAATAGCTTCTTAAGTAATTCTTGTGCTTATTAAAACTTGGGATCCACTGCAGTAGATGATCCGGTAATCAGTGGCTCTCCACCATGCTCCCACTACCTAGGTTACTATCTGTTATGAGATGTGTTGCAAAGGAAAAAAATTAATAAATTTTAAAAATTAAGTTTAGAACTGTCTTTACAATATGAAATTTTGAATTGTATTTAAAAATTAACTGTAAGGGACTCAAGGTGATCTTTATAAATTGTACCACTTCCATTCATTCATTTTCCCTTTTATTTGCTTGTGTGGGAGAGCAAAGCCTTCCAGGCCTTTCTTGAGTATGTGCATAGTCTTGTACATGCATGTGGCCTTCCAGATTTGTAGGAATACACCAAAGCTTTTCAAAATCAAAACCTCCTAATTCACCAGTTTTTCCTCTTAAGCTTTGTGGTCAGCCTCGAAATGCTACAAGTCTTACTGTTCTTATTGAGATTTAGCTATTTTTCTTGAGTAAATACTCCCTGGATTATTGCACACCTTTAATTAATTTCCAGAGTTCTAAAAAAAGTTGATTTTGATAGTTGTTGTCACTCATATGGAAGAGCAGATTTTTGGAAGTCTTTACGCCCCTGATTTGTTTGTGTTTTTGTTTTACCTCATGGCCTTCTCTGAATCCCACCCCAACTATGTGCAAACATAATCCCAGAATTTCAGGGCCATAAACTCCCCGGAAATCCTCAACTCTGGGTGACTGGAGACACCCTTCAGATGGATGCTTCCAAGAGGCATACTCTTGCTTCTCCAAGGTTCTGAAAGAACCAGCCCCCATAGCTTAATGTGACAACCTCAATAATGTACCCTTATGTTAGCTTTTCCTCCTTCCCTGCCTCACTCTCCATTCGTTCACTACTGCTTCAAAGAATTGCCTCCCAAATAAATTCACGCTTTAGTCCTTGCCTCAGGCTTTGCCTCAGAGAGGACCTAAACTAAAAGAGCTGTCAATTCCGGTGAACCATGTATAGTTGTAACACTCACAAATTACTGTAATGCTTTGCATCATCACAGTTTTCTGGGTTTTCATCAAATCTGAAATCATTCAATGGGCATCTGTAGCACTCATGTGTATCCCAGAGTAAGAGAGGGGTGAGCATTAAGAAAAGCTGTTCTAAAGCACTATGATTTCTAGGTCAGAAAAGGAGCTGCCAGTACTTAGATTGAGGGGTAAAAAGCAAATGTAGCAAAGGATTGTGATATATGGAGACCTTTGCTTTTTACCCCCAAATAAAACCAGATTTTATAACCAGAGAAACAGCCTCCCTTACACTAAGTGTATCATGCAATTAAATAGAATGAGGTCTGGGCAAGTTCTTTCTCGGTTGAGCTCTTGGACAATCACCGCAGGACTTGATAATGATGATGATGATGCTAACAACAACAGAAATGATAGTTCCCAAGATTGACAGCTGACCATGCTGGGCATTCACCACAGCCACTTAAAGCTTAGACAACTCTAGCTAATGAGAGTTAGCACCTGATGGGAACCTGCATCTGAGTCACCTTTCTTTATTGGGTGCCTGAAGGCCATGGTGTCTATCTAAATTGAATTTGGATTTACATAAAGTGCATGTGTATTCCCAGACTTCCAAATGTCCTTTTAACTATATAAAATCTCATTTGAAGCATCCTTCCATCTGGAGATTCTTGTTACTATTCCAAGTGGCCATGGGATGCATTAGCCACTGGGTCACAGGTGCTCACAGAAAAACTCCCACCTAGCAGTTTCTATCAGGAAGCCTAGCAACAGCTTCTGGAAGGATTTGAGGTGCCCACGTCATCGCTTCACACGTGGGTAAAGGGTGATTCGCCTACCAGCAAGCAGCTCTTCATCTACCACCGGGCCTGTCTAGTGGCAGTCACGCCGTCCTCATTCAGGGCCTGAAGGTATCTTTCCATAAAGGATTCGACACAGACAACAAAAATTAGTGGTAAAAAAAAAACTTTAAAAAAATTTTTTTTTTAATTTTTTTAAAAATTAGTGTAAACCTTGTAGAGAAATACTGAATCTACTTTGTGGGATAAAACACACAGCTCTGTACAATGTCAAAATTATAAATAGTATCTAACAAACTGTGGTGCCTCCTCAGTAAAAATAGTTATGAAGCCTTCTGACAAGAGTGGTTAGTGCTTAGCTAGGCACCTAATAAGAATCATAATGATCACAACAACAGGTGCAATTTTTTCTTACTGCCCATCACGTGCCAGGGACTTTACATTCATTAACCCTTGGCTTCAGCCGCACACTGTATGTTGTACTCGGTAGGATCCCCATTTTACATGGGGGATACTGCCAGTCCCAGAGGTTAACTTGGCTCATTCAGGATATGATATTTGAACGAATGAATATGTGTGTGAATGAATAAATGAGAATGAATAAGCGAAATTAGCTAATTAAATGAAAGGGGAATTGCGACTGCTTGAGAGCAGTTAGACTGGTTCAGAAATAACATCTTTTTTTTTTTTTCCTTCTCTTCAATACTTCCTGCCAGGTTGGTATTTTCCTGATAGTGGATTCAAAATACTGATTTCACAGTGTTCTCCTATTTTCCTGTCCGCAATTTCTTATCGTTGTTTTTTGACCCGACTGAGGATAACTGACTGACAACATATGTATTTCTGCCTTTGTGTAAGGTTTCACTATCTACGTAATGCCAGAAATGGTGAAAAAATGACTCTAAGAATAATCTCCACAAAGTGCTTATGAATGGTTTATGTCAAAATAAACTTTTGCACTTAAATTAGAAAAGATATTTAAGTTTGTTGACCTTTTTTCATTATAAAAACATGCTAATTACAGGAAAGTGTGACAAAATAAAATAGAGTAACTTTTTATAAATATATATGATATCACTTCTGAAACGGTTGTTAGCATTCTAGTGTGCTGGATTTCCTTCCTGCCTCCTTTCAATGCATAGGCCTTTTGTTTTGTTTTAAGATTTTATTTATTTATTTGGCAGAGAGAGACACAGCGAGAGAGGGAACACAAGCAGGGGGAGTGGGAGAGGGAGAAGCAGGCTTCCCGCGGAGCAGGGAGCCTGATGCGGGGCTGGATCCCAGGACCCTGGGATCATGACCTGAGCCGAAGGCAGACGCTTAAGGACTGAGCCACCCAGGCGCCCCTTGTTTTGTTTTGTTTTAAACGAAGGGGTATTTTCATGCCTATCATTCTTTGTTTCTCTCAACGTGTAATCTTAAAAAAGTTTTTAGCTATTGCATACTCTTTTTAAACATCATTTTTAATAACATAAAAAAAGATAATTACTACATCACTATTTGGGAAATAATCCATATGTACAATGATTGGAGAATTTAAGTTTATCTACTTGAAAACATTTAATGCAAAAAAATTTCAAAATTTAGGTTTAGATTTACTTCCTTAGGTGTAGTCTTACTATATATATATGTGTATATATATATATCATGTATATATGATTATATGATTCTTCTTTATATATATAAATATATATATTATTCTTATGATATATATATGATTCCTCTCCCCAAAATTCATAAGCTCTTTCCCTGACTGCTTTGTGGTACCTCTGACTACTGAATATTATCTTAATTTTAACAGGTTTGGTAAAAAGTCATCCATTTGTTTCCTCACTAATATTTTTCTACTTAACTATTTCATGTTCACCACTGCTCAAGCATGCTGCCTTGAGTATGAGAGAAAAGATGGCAAATATTGCTAAAGTCTTCTCCAATTCTAAGTCCAACCAAAGGACCAAAGCACCAGTTTTTCCATGTTTAATGCAACAAGTAAAACAATACAGTTCAAAAGCATATGAAAGCAAAGCTAATTATATCCCTCCTGCTACAACTCCACTGTCACCCCCTGAGGTGCCCATTACTAGCAACCCGGTATGTACCTCTCCACCATTTTCCTTTTCCCTGGTTCATGATACAAGCACACCTAAGGATATATGTTGGCGATTCTTATTGAAATATTTCCAGATATATGGCATTAGGGATTTGCTTAAAAATATTTATTTGCTTGAAAATTTGTTCCGGGGGCCTGGGTGGTTCAGTCAGTTAAGCGTCTGCCTTGCACTTATGATCCCAGAGTCCTGGGATCGAGCCCTGCATCAGGCTCCCTGCTCAGCAAGGAGCCTGCTTCTCCCTCTCCCTCTGCCCCTCCCCGCCCCCTGTTTGTGCTCATGCTCTCTCTCAGATAAATAAATAAAATCTGAAAAAAGAAAAAAGAACAGAAAATTTGTTTATAGGTAAACACACACACTTTTTTTTACATAAATAGAATTACATTTTACACATTAGATCATTTTAGAAAAATTTTTGTTTTTGTTGTTTTTGCTTTCAGCCTTTTTTTTTAACCTCTTTCTGTCCCTCACCTTCATCTCCTCTCCACTTATCCTGACTCAATTTCTACCCTAATCTCATGTTAATATCAGTGTGCACCCCTCTGTATTTTTCATATACATACAGCCACATACAAGCAAATTTGTGCATATATATATATGTAAATATCCATAAATTGGATTTTGGAATTGTTTGCTTTTTAAAAATAGGGTCATACTATGCATATCTCTATTTTTTTATTTATTTTTTTAAGTAGGCTCCACACCCAATATGGGGCTTGAACTCACGACCCTGAGATAGTCACATGCTCCACCAACTGAGCCCAGCCACCCCTGCATATCTCTAAATCTTACTTTATTTCTTCAATATTTTGTGGCAATCCCTGCAAGTCAACTGATTTCATTCTTTTTGATGATATGACATTTCATGATGTGAATGTACTCTATTTGTCCATCCCCCTCTTTTTAAGCATTTCTAGATTTTTGTCACTACAACAATGCTCCACTACATGTCTTCTATTCAATATGCTTATCTACAGCTGCTTTCAGCTCCCTGAGATAGATTCCCCACAATGGGACTGCTGGCTCAAAGGGCATATGAATTTTTATATTTGTTTTGTTTTGTTTTTTAGAGTGAAAAAGAGAGAGAGTGTGAGTGGGGAGGGGTAGAGGGAGAGACAGAGAGAATCTTAAGCAGGCTCCATACGCAGTGCAGCTCCACCCTGAGATCCTGACCTAAACTAAAGTCAAAAGCGAGACGCTTAACCAACTGAGCCACCCAGGCGCCCCTGAATTTTTAGTTTTAAAAAGATGTAACCAAATTGCTTTCTTCAAAGTCTGTAAGAATTTATACCAATGCATGAGAATTTTCTTTTCCCTCTGTCTCTATCAACAGCGGGTGTTTTCAAACCCATCATACTAGCAACAGTTCAAAAGAGAGCTCTTATTTCTACTTGAATTTGCATTTTCTGCTGACTAGTTGAGCATCTTCTCACATTCTATTGACTATTTAAATTTATACTTTTAAGAACTATTCAAACCATTTGCTCACTTTTTGGTATGAGTTGTAGATATCAACATTTGAATTACAGGTATTTTTTCCAATTCTGTCACTTGCTTTTGGAGTTTACTTATAGAATTTTTTGCCCTGCAAAAAGTTTTTCTTACTTTTATATTGTCAAATATTTCTTTTTTATACATCTTATGTTGCCTATCTAGTTAAGAAGGTCTTCCTATCTCCTGAGTTATATAGTTTCCCAGATGTTTTTCTAATATTTTATTGCTTCCTAATTTTTTATATTTACATCTTTAATTCAGCTTAAATTTAGCTGTGTTCATAGATAAATACTTAACCTTATGTTTTTCTGGGTAATTACTGGTTTTAGCCCCTATAATTAAATAAATTATTCTTTCCCACTGAATTGAATGTCACTCTTATCATAGATGCTCTATTTGGTCTCACTAATCTATCTACTTCTATGACAAAAAATTTAATTCAACTTTTGAATTATAGTACGTCCTAATATCAGGAAAGAAGACTATGGCATAGTCGTTAAGTATACTGGCTTTGGTATGTTTAGTGGTTAAGCACACCTGGGTTCAAATTCTAGCTCTGCCATTTAGTAGCTTCATAACATTCTGAGCGTCAGTTTTCTAATCTTTGAAATAGAGAGAAAAGTAGGGGGGCCTGGGTGCCTCAGTCAGTTAAGCATCCAACTCTGGATCTCAGCTCAGGTCTCAACCTCAGGGTCATGAGTTCAAGCCCCGTGTTGAGCTCCACCCTGGGCATGGAGTCTATTTTAAATAAACAAACGAACAAGCAAATAAATAAGAGAGAAAAGTAAAACCTACCCCATGGAGTTATCTGAAGATTAACTAAGTTAATTCATGCAAAGTGCTCAGAACAATACTCAATTAATAGTGGTTACTCTTCTTCACACTTTTCTGAGCTATTCTCAAGCACTCATTCTTCCATTTGAATATTAAGATCATTTGATGCCATTGAAAAGTAATTTGCAGGCATTATACTTGAAACTGCATTACATGTACATATCAGTTTTAAGCTAATTGGCTTTACATTCAGAAATATGATGTCTTTCCATTTGTGGTTCCCTATCAGTCACTAGGATTTTGTAATTACCTTCTGAGTTCCTCTGCTTCTTCTTATATTTATTTTTAGGTATTTTATAGATTTTTGTTTCTGTGATGAATGGAGTCTGACTTCTTTAATTCCGTTTTTTCAGTACTATGTTAAGTACTGAAATATATAGGAAAGTTATTGACTTTTTAATATATCTTTATGTAATTAGTTTACTAAATTATCTCATTAATTCTAGCAGCTTTTACTTTTAACCGAAATCCTTTGGTTGCCTAGATCAGTTATTTCACAAGTAAAATGACATTGTTTTCCCCCTTATTTTCCAATCTTGATTATTTTCTTGTCTTATTCCAATTGCTAGTACTCTAAGATCATGTTAAGAATGGTGATAGTTGGCATCCATATATGGCTTCTTATTTTAATTAAAAATGTTTTGATGTATTGCTACTTGTGATTATAGTTACTATTAGCTCTTAGAAAACAGAAATTATCTTATTTAGATAATCTCATTTTATTCCTATTTTTCTTATAGTTTTTATTAGGAATCAATGTTTTCAAATATCTTTTCATCATCTATTGATACCATCATTTTTTCTCTTTCAATTTATTAATGAAATTAGTGAAATAAATGATAGAGTTTTGTTTTTAAATCATCTTTACAGTCATAAAATAAATTCTATATGGTGATAGTGTATTATTATTGTGATACATTGCTGGGTTCTGTGTGCTTTTTTATTAGATTGATCTATCTATTTCATTAGTAAGTTTGGTTTGTAGTTTTTTGTTTTTCTTTGTACTATATCAAGTTTTGGCATTAACATTATGCTGACATCAGAAGATGTCATTGGCTTCTATAGTCTGGAATAGTTATATAATATTAAAAGTATCTGTTATTTAAAGGCTAAATAGAAATCAGCTATAAAAACATCACATCCTAAAGCCTTTTCTTAAATGGTATGTCTACAATTACCTAGCCTGAATCTTCTATGGCAGCATTTTCTAAGTTCACTGAAAATAGAAATCAATGGAGACTTGATAAATACAGAAATTACTAGGCCCTGACTCTGGAGATTCTGATTCATCAGATCTGGGATACAGTCAGCTGTAGGAATTTATACTTTCAGCAAGTACAGATGATTTGTATCATAACTCTATAGTAATTAGTCTAATCGTTTCCCAATTAATTTTGGGTTAGTTTGGGTAATTATATTTTGCTAAAAATTATTTCTTTTAAGTTTCCAAATTTGTTGCAATTGAGTTATATGTGGTATTATCTTACAATTCTTTCACTCTCTTACATTTCTGTGGTTATGTTTCCTGTCTCATTCCCAATTTTATATATTTTTGCTCTTTTTTTCCTTAATCCAGTCTTCAAGGAACTTATTTTATCAACTTTTACAAAGAACCAATTTTCAGATTTATTTAGCCTCTGTGACATTTTAAAATCTCTATTTCATTAATTTCAATTTCCTTCTATATTAGTTCCCTCTTAGGTTATACACATTCAGATAGTCCACGGTTATCCATTTTGATTTAACTGCATGGATATATCACAAGATTCCTTCATTACCACTGTTCACTCCCCTGAATATCTTTTCCTGTCTTGAGGATTTTGGATTTATTTATTGTTTGCTTAAAGTCTTTCCTTCAGTAAATTCCTCAGATTTTGTTTAAGTCTGCTCTGATTATTTTATTTACTCTTCTCTATGGCTGCTGGTCCTTGAGGTATAGTGTTATTTTCCTTTGTCCTTGCAGATACTTTAGCACTAGAATCTTGAGAGTGGTGGAAGCACAGCAGACTCTAACTGTGCGGCTCATTACATTGATGAAAAAGTTTTCCATCCCTTGTTGAGAAATTGAGAAGATGCCTCTCTTCTCTGTGGGAGAAGACATGGCTTTCTTCTTTGGCTTCCTGGGGAAAAAAGACAGGCACAGTCATGCTAGCCAATGTCAACTTTCTCCCTGAGTGCTTGGGGATATCCATGTGCCAAGAATGGCCTTCCTAAGAATTATAGCTTTCAAACTTTCCCTAGGCTTTATCTGGCTTTAGAATGGTAGGGGGACGGGAAGCTTGGCCTCCACATTCCACCTGCCTCCCAGCTCTGGCTCCCAGTTAACCCAGGACTTTTGGCTTAGAGTTATTGGCAATAAAGGGGAAGAGAGGGTGCTTGCTGAGACATCATGTTCCCAGCATCCCCTATGCCATGTTTAATATATACCTTGATTATATAAGTTCTGAAAAGATTTATAGTTGTCACAGATATGTATTCCTCCTTTGAGTGGCCCCCTCCCAACCCTACCTGTCCCAACTCTACCGCCTTGAAGGGCAGTCCTGCTTGGTTGAGGAACCAGTATATCCAACTCCAAGGTATATGGTCCAGAATGCATCATGGACATTTATCTTTTTTTTATCTGCACACCTTTTCTTTGGAAGATAATCCCCCACTGTCTGTATCTTAAAGTGAAACTAAAAGAACTGAATACTCACCTTAGCCATGAAAGATAAGGGTACAGGTTCTACCAATCAGATGCTTTCATCAGGCACTTTGATTCTTGTGGTGGTGTCACAAAGATCTAGGGATGACTGAGAATTTGTATGTGGTGACAGCACCAGCATCCTTAGTCCAGTGAGGTGGAGGCATTAAGAGGTGGTGAAACTCTGGCAATATCTACTGCAGCCAAGTCTCTCTTGGTTCCTGTCTATTTTCCAAGCCTAATTTTTTAGACCTTCTATTGATTCTGTGAGTTGCCTGACAATTCCTTTTTCATTTAAGTTAGCTGGGGTTGATTTCTGATGTTTATAACCAAAAACCCCTATGAATACAGAATGTCAGAAAACTCCTCTACGTCTAGGAACTGGCTAAATGGCTGTACCTTAAGCCAGATCAACTTCATCACGAAATCCAGGATGGCATGCTACACTAGTGGCTATGCTTTTAGCCAGTTCTAAACAACACCAATTTCTCTTCACTGTCCCTTTAAGTCCTACCCTACCCTACACTCACTCCTATTTTCCAGTGACTACAATCCCTAGAATGATCAACATTCCTCTCCTGAAATGCAGCCAGATTAGATCATAAAAGTTAGAAAATCCAACATTTCAAAAAAAGATTGCTTTTTTTTTTTTGGCTCATACTTTAAGATGAGAGTCATATGATTTTGTAATAACATCCTCTAGTATATCATTGGATATTTCCAGGAATATACAAAATAGTCAGATAATAAAATATTAGGTTGAAACTGGATAAAGCAATCTGACAGAGGTTATTAGAGGTTATTTGGTAAAATTTTTATTTGATCCACACAATTTTTTTTTAGATTCACTCACTTTTATTAAAATCATAATCCATTGACTCCTAACTCCTGTTTTTCCCCCTATACACCTAAGCTAAAAAAAATGGCAAAATGCCTAGCAAATACTCCAGCACCAAAAACGTTGGAAAATAAGAATAGTCATTTGTTCATTTCTAATGTGAAGCTTCTCATCCTACATCACCTCAATACAAACCAAAAGAGATAGTTTCCCTAAACGTTGTTGATTTGATACAGACAGGGTGTATTTGATTTTCTATTAGTTATGTGCCTGTAAGAGACAAGGACTAGAGACCATCCAATTTTCCATATGCACTGGTTTTGACATTTAATACCTTCTGGTTTTCAAGGAAATAAATAAACAAGCAAATAAATAAAGTTAATTTGATCGACCTTTATCTTTGCCAACCTCATGAAACTGCTTTTAAGCTTTCTGGCTCTGTATGACAGAAATCTCTGGTTCTAACTCAACTTGTTAGAAAAGTCGATATCATATTTCCTAACACATCACCTTTATTGAGTCACATTTTGTCTATTTGAACATATGTCAATTATTTGATAATCTTCTAACTTTTATATATTCTACTTCTACCTCTACCAGGAAGTACCCCAAAGCATTTGCAAGATCAATGCATTCCCATTAGTGGCTAAATCTGTCTCCTTTGGAAAATTTTTCCTTTGTTCATCATTTTCATTTTCACCCTTTGGTTCTAGACCCAGACTGTGACCTATCCTTCTATAAGGTTCCGCATGTTTCCTCTGATCCTGGTGCCTGCACCAAGTGCTTAATGAGTATCCTCTCATACCAGCCTCACAACTCTATAGATGAGAGTTATTGCTTCATGATGACCACTTCTCTAATATTTAATGGTCTTATGGTTAACAACCTTATAAAGCAGGTCAAGAACCTGGGCATATATTTTGTAATCCATGTATATTGGAGGTTTCTTTAGAAAAATTGAAATTCTCAAAGAGAGATATTCCATATGTTTAGTAAGCTTTAATAACATACAGAATATCAAAACGTTTAAAAACTAAAATCATTACGGTCATGATCTAAGGTTATGGGTATTTAAATCTAAATTAATTTAAATTATATAAAGTTAAAAAAAGTTAAAATTTCAATTTATCAGTTATTCTAGTCATATTTCAAGTGCTCAATAGCTAGTGGCTACAATATCAGGCAACACAGATATAGAATATTTCCATCATTGCAGAAAGTTCCATTGGAAAGCTCTGGGTCTAAGGCACACACAACTTTGGGGCCTTGACAGTTGTCTCAGAAATTTGAGATTCTAGGGGCGCCTGGGTAACTCAGTCAGTTAAGCATCTGCCTTCGATTCAGGTCGTGATCTCAGAGTCTTGGGATTGAGTCCCACATCAGGCTCGCTGCTTAGCAGGGAGTCTGTTTCTCTCTCTCTCTCTCTCTCTCTCTCTCTCTAATAAATAAATAAAATCTTTTAAAAATAGAAAATTGAGATTCTATATTGTGTTTCTATAATTTCTTATTCAACTTATAAAATAACTTCTTTAAAAGAACAATATATTTTGGTTATGTTTCTAATTTTAAGATTATCTGAAAAGTCTTATTTTCATTGAGTTAATTAAAACTTAATCAATGAGGTCAGAGTCAAGAGATCAGTCAGCACAAAGTTGGTTTATCAGCTAGGATTCTCAGCATGCAAATGATCCCAAAATAATAGTAGTTTAAATAAAATAACTATTTATTTCTCTCTCATATAAATGAAGTATGGATATAAAAGGGCTTAGGCAGGTATGACCCTCTCTATGGTGTCAGAACCCAGGTCCTTCTATTTTTGTTCTGTATCACTGGAGTTCTGTCCTTGTCTGCATTATCCAAGACAATTTGCCACTCCATCCACATTCCAGACCCCACAAAAGAGGGAGAAGAAAAGTAGGGCATGTCCTTGCCCTTTGAGAATATTTTCACGAGTTTACAAATTACCTCTGCTCACATCCTATTGGCCATAATTTAGTCACATAGTATATTCTATACCCAGCTAAAACTATAGCGGGGTGCCTGGGTGGCTCAATTGGTTAAGTGTCTGCCTTCGGCTCAGGTCATGACCCCAGAGTCCTGGGATCGAGTCCCACATCAGCCTCCTTGCTCAGTGGGGAGCCTGCTTCTCCCTCTGCCTGCCACCCTCCCTGCTTGTGCTCCCTCTCTCTCTCACTCTCTCTCAGACAAATAAATAATAAAATATTTTTTAAAAAACTATTGCTATGAAAGAAGGGGTCAGAAAATATTGGTGCAATAGAAATTTCTTCACAGTTGATGAATAAAACTTCCTATGGAAAGCATAGTTTTCTACTTAACAGTTTTCCTCATCAAAGATTCCATGAATATAATTTTTTTAAGATTTTATTCATTTGAGACATAGAGATACAGAGAGAGACAGAAAGCACAAGCAGGGGGAGAGGCAAAGGGAGAAGCAGGCTCCCCGCTGAGCAGGGAGCCTGAGAGCCTAATGTAGGACTCGATCCCAGGACCCTGGGTTCATGACCCAAGCCGAAGGCAGATGCTTAACCATCTGAGCCACCCAGGTGCCCCTAATTTTTTATTTCAAGTATTCAAACCCTCAAAATTATAAGTCAGCAGTCTTTGAAACTATTAAAACTGTTCAAATTTCAATATTTTGGAAAATTATTTTCTTCTATTAAAAAGAAAGAGAAGCTCAACATAATGCTAAGAAACAGAATAGGGATTAGATTAACCCAAATTCTATGGTGACCAATACGCAAATTTTTTTTTTTTAATTTATTTTTTTAATTTAAATTCAATTAATTAACATATAATGTATTATTGGTTTCAGAGGTAGAGTGTGGAAGTTAAGAAACAAAACAGAGGATCATAGGGGAAGAGAGGAAAAAAATAAGATGAAACCAGAGAGGGAGACAAACCATAAGAGATTCTTAATCATAGGAAACAAACTGAGGGTTGCTGGAGGGGAATGGGGTGAGGGGATGGGGAAACTGGGTGATGGACACTAAGGAGGGCATGTGATGTAATGAGCACTGGGTATTATATAAGACTGCAAATATTTTCTAACATACTTTCTTATCTTTCAAAACAAGATGTTAAGAAGCCAACTGAATGTTTCGTATTCCCAAGCACATGTATCAACAATTCTTCATTATTTTAAGGGTCCTGTTACTAAATATTTCCAATTTCTGATTGTAGCTTAATTTTAGTCAGGCTGAACTAACAAATTTGGAATCTGTGTTTTTCTTTTATTTCTATAATTATCCATTCTTCCGTGTGCTGGAGTTGCGTCCAAATTGGTGGGGTTTTTTTTTAAGATTTTATTTATTTATTTACAGAGAGAAAGAGAGCACAAACAGGGGGAGTGGCAGGCAGAGGGAGAAGCAGACTCCCCGCTGAGCAGGGAGCCCAATGCGGGACTCTGACATTTAGGACTCTGACAAATCCCACTGACATTTAACCGATTGAACCACCCAGGCATCTGGAGCCCAAGTCATTTTAAAAGAACATGTAGAAGCTCTCTCTACAGACCAGTATTCTCCCCTGCCACGTTTGGAGAGGGGATAACTATCCATTTAGATATAGACCCTCAGTGAGTTTCTCTGGTTCCTCATTGCCTTAAAGGAAATGGCCAGCATAAAATATCTTCACTTACCCATGGTGTAACCTAGAATTCACTACTGTTCAAGAAGTAATATTTGTGAAGGACTTCTTCACTGCACTAGACACACTAAAAATTTATCCTCAAATTAAATCAAGCCATCAGAAACTTGCACACTCTACTGGGTATTTACCCCAAAGATACAAATGTAGGGATCCAAAGGGGTACATGCACCTCGATGTTTATAGCAGCAATGTCCACAATAGCCAAACTGTGGAAAGAGCCAAGATGTCCATCGACAGATGAATGGATAAAGAAGATGTGGTATATATATATATATAATGGAATATTAACCAAAGGAATGAAATCTTGCCATTTGCAAAGACGTGGATGGAACTGGAGGGTATTATGCTGAGCGAAATAAGTCAATCAGAGAAAAACATGTATCATATGACCTCACTGATATGAGGAATTCTCAATCTTAAGAAACAAACTGAGGGTTGCTGGAGTGGTGGGGGATGGGAGGGATGGGGTGGCTGGGTGATAGACACTGGGGAGGGTATGTGCTATGGTGAGCGCTGTGAATTGTGTAAGACTGTTGAATCACAGACCTGTACCTCTGAAACAAATAATACATTATATGTTAAAAAAAAAAAAAAAAAAGTAGGAAGGGAAAAATGAAGGGGGGGAAATCGGAGGGGAAGACGAACCATGAGAGACTATGGACTCTGAGAAACAAACTGAGGGTTCTAGAGGGGAGGGGGTGGGGGGTGGGTTATCCTGGTGATGGATATTGATGAGGGCGCATTCTGCATGGAGCACTGGGTATTATACGCAAACAATGAATCATGGAACACTGCATCAAAAACTAATGATGTAATGTATGGTGATTAACATAACATAATAATAAATAAATAAATAAATAAATAAATAAATAAATAAATAAAAAACTTGCACACTGTGTTTTGCCCCTTGTAGAATTACTGATGCAAGTCTTGGCATTGTGCCATAGTCAGATATTAAAATATATCGTAAAGAATTGCCCTGTGAAACTTGTTATTATAGTTAGAGCAAAGTATTAAGAATGGTGTCAAAACATTAATCACTGACTTGCCTTATGATTCCTGAAAATTTTTGACCCCTCACAAAGAGCAGTAGGTGGAATCCAGCACAGGTTGAGCTCAGCTGCTCATACACCTGGGCCACAGGGTCATTGTCAAGATGATGACTTTAAGTACTGCCTATAGAACATATGTTTGGAAATCATAACCTTTGTCCTAGAATAGACCCCAGACATGGCTCCCTAAACAAACTTTTGAAATTTCCTCTGTGGAAGGAGTTCCAAGTGTGTTTGGGGATAGAAGACAGAAGCATATCAGGACCAAAGTAAACACACACTCATGACCACAAAAAAGGAGAAACAAAAGCAGCGCCGCCCAGGAGGGAAATGTACCAAGGAGCTCCATTCACACCAGAGCCCTCCTTGCTTTGGCAATCAATCATCGGGGACCCAGCTGCCTCCCTGCTTCTGCCAGGCAGCCTAGGGGGAAAGCCAGTTTTGAATAATAGCCTGCAAAATTTTTCCCAAACCTTGCTGTTAGCAGCTTGGGACAGAAATAGGAGCTGGATTGATTTTTGCTTTTTAACAACTACTAAACCTGCAGGCTGAAGGTCAAACTGTATAATTAAGATAAGAAAATCTGGATTCAGACTGACATATAAAAGGAGACAAGGGAGAAGAAGGAGAAGAGGAGGAGGAACTAAATGAGGTAATGTGTGTAAAGCCTATCACGTGGTAAACCTTGTTTATTAATTACTTATAATGATTCTTATTAATTACAAGGTTCAAGTCTGCCTTTAGTATCAGCCAAAATGAACTGGACTTAATACATCATTTAGAGGGTCAAGACATCCAGTCCAGCAAAGAAGAAAGGGAGAGAGGGAAGGAGGGAGGGGAAAAAGGAGAGAGGGATGGAGAGGGAAAATAAAGAAGGAAACAAAATCTGGAGTCTAAATTTAAAGTTAAAAGATTATCTTACAAGGTGTGGCATTTGTCTTGTTATAAGTTATAAAATTGCCCTATACAACTCCAAATTCGGTCAAACAATTGATATTTTAAACTAGTGCTTCCCAATCAGAGGGCAGAAAGCTTCTAAAGAGCTTAGGGAATTTTGTCAATGGACACACAGATCCATAGATACAGGTATTGCCACTTTTATCTTTCTGTAGCATTAATGAAAAATGCTGTTGTGACCAGGAAATTCAAAGTGGAGTGATTTTAACCTTTTTGAAGAATTGAATTTTGAGCTATTCTTGAAGTATGTGAACTGCCAGAATTATGTGGGGAAGGCATTCTAGGTGGAGAGCACAGGCAACTTTCCAGAGGAAAGAATTTAAATCCTGTGGATGGACAGCAAATGAATTGACTTGGCTAGAGCCTTGATCCCTGGCCAGAAAGACCCTAATGATGAGTGTAAAAATCTAGATTCCTTATTGAAAAGGATCATTGCTTGCACTTCCACGTGATCCCAACACAGGACTTTTCTGAGCAGATAATAAATAATTGTTGATTGATTGATTCAACCTGACTCCAGTGCAACACATATTCAGCACTTACTCTAATAAGAAATGCCAGGGGCGCCTGGGCGGCTCAGTCAGCCCAAGCGTCTGCCTTGGGCTCAGGTCATGACCTCTTGGTCCTGGGATCGAGCCCCATGTCAGGCTTCCTGCTCAGCAGGGAGTCTGCTTCTCTTTCTCTCTCTCCCTCTGCCCCTCCCCACCATAGGTTTTCTCTCTCTCTCTCTCAAATAATAAATAAAATCTTTAAAAAAAAAAGAAAGAAATGAAGCTAAAGAAACATGAGGAGGTTAGTGGGGTGAATCGTCATGTTAGGGGGATACCATTGGCCTTCAATTCTGAGAAACCGGTAAATCAAAATATGAAAATTTCTGAACAAGTTCTTATTATTCCTGTTTATTTTGGTTTGTCAAGTAAAGGCCAGGAGATACATGGAGAAATTCCTTCAAGATTCTGAATCAGAAAGATATAAGTGACTTCACTCAAGGAAGCCTTCTCCTTTTCCACTTTTTCATTCAGTTATTGGCCTGCTTAAGCAATTTGCATGTCTCTCCTTTCCACAAGCTATTTTCCTACATGATAGAGAAGGGTGACAGTGTCACATCCATTATTTGAACTGGCTTATAGAGAACCTCCTCTTTTCCCTTATTAAGTCTGGAATTATTTCAGAGCAATTGATTCCTGGCATTGAAATAACCAGCTATGTATTTACCACTAATCTTTAGATTAAACATGCCAATATTTTGTTTTTGCCATCTGTCTCGGCTACTCTGCACAAAATAGGATTTTTGAAAAGAGCTTCAACCTAATAAGCTAATAATCTAATAAATGATAATTTCTTTTTTTTTAAAGATTTATTTATTTATTTGAGAGAGAGAAAAAAAAAAAATACATGAGCCCAGGGGAGGGGCAGAGGGAGAAGCAGGGTCCCCATGAAGGAGGGAGCCTGATGTGGGGTTCGATCCCAGGACCCTGGAATCATGACCTGAGCCGAAGGCAGACGCTTAACTGACTGAGTCACCCAGGTGCCCCAACAATTGTTTTTAGAAGCCCATCTTGATCTTGGCTCTCGTGACCAAATTCACAGTTCTGGAGAATATCAGTTTGAATACTCACACCGTTGTGTTCAGTACAGATTGAAAATCACACAGCATGACTAGTCCCATGACTACAGAACCTTTTTTTTTTTTTAAGTCTTCCCTTTTCAAATAAAGGCAGAACTTCTGTGTTGTAATACAAAATGGAAACATCCCAGAAAAATCAGCCTTCAAGGTTATCCAAATTGCAGTTTAGCTTTAAGATTCAACTGTTTTCCCTCAAATACACTCCAGGGTACAATGAATTGTTATGGGGTTTTCTATACTAAGGAAAATTTCAAAGTTGCAGATTGAAAACCTCCATTGAAACAAATGCATTCTGGCACTTGAAATAAGAGCATCTGTAAATAGTTTACAGAATAATGTTCTTTGTTCAGCGGAGGAAGGCCAGATGATGCAATATGTAGCTTCCAGCTGTGCTTCCCTCCTCGGGTAATTCAGCCTCCTTTTGTGTCCTGTGAAGACTCCTGACCCCTTACTGTGAAATTTTGATGATGTGCTTAAACTCAGTTCTTCATCTCATCACTTATGAGGAAGAAGGAAGAGAAATTGTACGAGAATGCATGCGTCTCCATGAAGCAACAGCAAGGTGGTTATCTTTCTCCTGGGCATTCTTTTTTTAAAACACAAACAGTGCCAAAGGAAGAGGAAAATCAGTCAGAGACCTTGGGGGATTCAGAATGAGGAAATCCTTCCACAGGATGAGCCATACATCCCATAGGAAGTACATAAATAGCAGCATAAGCTGGATATTGTTGTGATTTCTCTGAAGTTTTACATTTCCCAATTTTTAAGACCATTCATCGTTTTATTGTGCCAAAATAGATGAGCTAATAAGTTGGCTGCCTGCTTTTAGGAGGCTAAGAGAGGCAGAGAAAATCCCCTAAATGAAACATAATGGATATATTTTAGTTGATTTAAACATATTCTTAGCAGTTAAAAGTGATAGTATTATCAGGCCTAAATGTTAAATAATAAATAAAGAAAATCAGAGAGTGGAGATGAAACAGATGTTTAGGTAGCAATTTAATAGAGGGGAAGGAAAAGTGGTTCAATTAATTGTTTCATATTGTAGAGACAAATGGCTGATATGACTATATTTTCAACTTGGTGTGGGGTAGTATTATATACATATTGCCATCGTCTAGTCTTTGGTCTGAATCCAGAAGACTGGACTTTTCCTTATTTTCTATAACTTTGTCCCAAGGTCAATGTCCTGTGCTCTAGCATAATGAAAATTTTTAAAAATGAGATTCATGATGGGGAAATCTCTTAGGTAGACTTTCAAAGGTTTCAGGTTATAGCACCATTGGTGGGACATGGATTAGACTCTCAGCAGTAGTCATGGATCCTTCCCTCTCCTACACGTGCTCTCTGACCTGCACTCCATCACAAATAGAGATGCATCTCAACACCATGCCAAAAAGTTAACCACTCATAGAGCCAGGTGTAATTTTGTTCGTTTTGTTTCTGTTTTCAAAACCTGGGTACCTCCTGTGGTGGCAGCAATGGGAAAGCTTGAAGGAACTCTCTGGTCTTGCCCTAGCTTCCTTGCCATCACCATCACCCATGTGCCCCTCCTGTTCAAGATGACCACTGGCTTGTTTAGACTGCTCAGATGTAGAAAAACTTCAAAGTGTAAATTCTTTTCATGGGGACACAGCCTATAAATTTGTGTTTCACAACTGTGAGCAATAAAAAAAAATGGAACTATTTGAGGAAACACTTAATAGTCTTGGGACTCTGCACATAACACCAAGTTCACATAATTCTGTAACTAGTATGATATAGTAGACTTTTTGCTCTGAGCAATTCATGGCAGATACTTTAAATAGGCATCTAATCTAATATGTTGGGAAGAAAACTTTTGCCTGAGGCTCCTCATTTCTTTAAATGAGTCAGTATATGCAAAGCATCTCGCATTGTGCCTGATCCACAATAGACCTTGAAGCTTTCTTTCAGATGAGTTTCATCTCCACACAGGTTGTGAAGTGTCTCCAGTTAACTTTCCACAATTGTAAACAGCTCTTGATCCAGCACCTGCCCCAAATCCACTTAGGTCATCCGCTCTGTGTGTCTCAAAATCGGATCCAGGGCAACCTCCCCTTCAAACACTTGGTGGAATGTAGTTAAAAATGCAGATTTCTGGGTCCTGCCCCAGACTTACTGAATCCAGAGCTTTTCAAGGAAAAGGGCCTAGGAATCCACCTTTTTTTATCAACCTTTCAAGATGATTCACTAAAGCTGAGAATCTCTGATACAGACCTTCACATTCCATCCTTCTATTGACTTAAACCCTAGAAAAACAATGTTTGCTCCTTATCAACAGTCTGTTGCAAAACTGACTTCATTGTTACTTCTGAAAATTATTCCCTCTGTCTTTGTGGATTCAAGAACCATCTGAGGGTTTGTTTCAGTATCCTTTATACTAGTGAAGATTCTATTCACTCCATACATTTTTGTATTTTATACAAGAACCCCACGCCATTTATTCGTGATTTCATGTAGTTTCAGAGGGGGAAAAAAATCTATCTGCTGATGGATTTATTTTCTTCCTGTTGTCAGAAAATGAAAAGTTTATAACACTGTGTTTCTCTTGTAACTTTAGCAACTGGAAATCTTATAGCAATTTTCTTGTCCAAATGTGATAATCTGTTCAACTCTGTGGTCTAAATATATTTATTCTTTCTCCTCCTTGTAGGTGAATGCAGTTTTGTTTTACATTTAAATGACATATTGTACAGTTGTGGTCTGTGGTGACCTCTGAACTGCTTTAGACGGTATAAATTTTTACTAACTAGAGAGTATACATTTTCTTGCATGCAATTCTTGGCATGCAGCAATTCCTGAAAGGGCACTTGAATCAAAATTAAAAACTTGCTTGTTATAAGATGAATAACTAGTAGTTCTGTATTCTGTCCAGTTGAGTCTCTTAACTGGATTGGATACTTGGCTCCAGTTGTATTTATTGTACACATCTATTTTTACAAATAAAAGCCAGAGACAGGGAGTTATGATACATTTCCAATGCCTTCAGAATCTATTCTCCTTTTGTAGGCTATGAATTTCTGAAGCAGCATCTCAATCTTGACAAAATTACTAAGGCTGTCAGAGCCTACTCCTATGTGGCTGAGTGTGAACCAAAATTACTACAGCCTACACAGAAGAGAGGATCTGTATCGCCAAGCCCTGTAGGGGGAGATGTTGAGCGTCCAATGAAAGCACAACATTCCCGGCAGTGACTGTACCAAGATTTACTTTGGTACTGGCCAATCCCACAGGCATAGGAAATAACACCTTGGATCATTTTTAGCCCCCATACCTCCTAATGCTGTTCATCACTTAGGGCAACCATAGTTTTGGCAGTTTGGGTTGGACCAGCAGTGGGTTTTGTTTAATTCTACCTCTCTGTATGTTTCTTCTGCTTCTTCAGCCCCCTTCCACACGAAAGCATTAGTTACTTAACAGAGCCTGTCAATGTTCCCAGAAGTTTTTTTATACATTTCTGTCATGAAACACCTTCCACATCTATCCAATTCAGAAACAACAAAGAAATCCTCTTTTTTTTTTTTTTTTATTTAAATTCAATTTAGTTAACATATGGTGTATTATTAGTTTCAGGGGTAGAATTTAAGTGATTCATCAGTTGCGTATAACACCCGGTGCTCATTATATCAAGTGCCATTCTTAATGCCCTTCACCCAATTACCCCATCCCCCCATCCATCTCACCTCTAATAACCCTAAGTTTTTTTCCTATAGTTAGGAGTCTCTTATGGTTTGTCTCCCTCTATTTTTATCTTATTTTTCCTTCCTTTCCCCTATATTCATCTGTTTTGTTTCTTAAATTCTACATATGAGTGAAATCATATGGTATTTGTCTTCCTCTAACTGACTTATTTCACTTAGCATAATACCTCTAATTCCAACCATATTGTTGCAAATGGCAAGATTTCATTCTTTTTGATGGCTGAGTAATATTCCATTGCATGTATATAAAACATCTTCTTTATCCATTCATCTGTCAATGGACATCTGGGCTCTTTCCATAGTGTGGCTATTGTGGACGTTGCTGCTATAAACATTGGGGTGTATGTGCCCCTTTGAATCACTATTTTTGTATCCTTTGTGTAAATACCTACTAGTGCAATTGCTGGGTCATAGGGTAGTTCTATTTTTAACTTTTTGAGAAACCTCCATACTGTTTTCCAGAGTGACTGCCTCAGTTTGCATTCCCACCAACAGTGTAAGAGGATTCCCTTTTTTCTGCATCCTCACCAGCATCTGTTGTTTTCTGAGTTGTTAATTTTAGCCATTCTGAGTAGTGTGAGGTGGTATCTCATTGTGGTTTTGATTTGTATTTCCCTGATGCTGAGTGATGTTGAGCACTTTTTCACATGTCTGTTGGCCATTTGTATGTCTTCTTTGGAGAAATGTCTGTTCATACCTTCTGCCCATTTCTTGACTAGATTTTTTATTGATTATTGTTGAACTATTATAACAAATTGTTGAATTCAGTTTGCTAATATTTTGTGAGAGATCCACCTATGTTCACCAGGGATATTGGACTACAACTTTCTTTTTTTGTGGTGTCTTATATGGTTACGGTATCAAGGTAGTTCTGGCCTTGTAAGATGAGTTTGGAAGCATTCCTCCCTCTTCAATTCTGTGAAGAGTTTAAGAAGGGTAGATATTAAATCATTTTTTAATGTTTGGTAGAATTTACCAGTGAAACTGTGTGGTCCTGGACTTTTGTTGGTAGGAGGTTTTTGATTACTGATTCAATCTCCTTACTAGTAATTGACCTATTCTGATTCTCTATTTCTTCATGATTCAGTTATGGAAGATCATGTTTCTAGAAATTTATTTCTTCTAGATTGTCCAGTTTGTTGACAAATAATTGTCCATCGTAGTCTCTTAGGGTCCTTTGTATTTCCGTGGTATAGGTTTTAACTTCTCTTTCATTTCTGATTTTATTTATTTGAACCTTTGCTTTTTCTTAATGAGTCTAGCTAACAGTTTGTCAATTTAGTTTATCTTCTCAAAGAACCAGCTCTTAGTTTCATAGACAAGTTTTTTATTGCTTTTTTTAGTCTCCATTCCATTTATTTATGATCTTTATTATGTCCTTCCTTTGACTAACTTTGAGCTTTGTTTGTTCTTTTTCTAGTTCCTTTAAGTATAAGGTTAGATGATTTATATGAGATTTTTCTCTTGTTTCTTAAGGCAGGCCTGTATTGCTATGAACTTCCCTCTTACAACTGTTTTTGTTGCATCCCATAGATTTTTGGACTGTTGTATTTCCATTTTCATTTGTCTCGAGGTATTTTTTTATTTCTTCTTTGATTTCTTCATTGACCCATTGGTTTTTCAGTAGCATGTTTAATCTCTAAATATTTTATTTTTCTATTTTTTCTTGTAATCAATTTCTAGTTTCATACTATTGATGTCAGAAAATGTGCTTGATATGATTTGAATCTTTTAAATGTATTGAGACTCATTTTGCAACCTAACAGGTGATCTGTTCTGGGGAATGTCTAATTGCACTTGAGATGAATGTGTATTCTACTGCTTTTGGATGGAACTTTCTGTATGTATTAATTAAATCCAGTTGGTGTCATGTGTAATTTAAGGCCAAAGTTTCCTTATTGATTTTCTGTCAGGATGATCCACGCATTGATGTAAGTGGGGTATTAAGGTCCCCTACTATTATAGCATTGCTGTCAATTTCTCCCTTTAGGTCTGTTAATATTTGTTTTAGATATTTAGGTGCTCTTATGTTGGGTGCATAAATATTTACAAATATTATACCCTCTTGTTGGATTGACCCCTTTAGTATTATGCAATGCCCTTCTTTGTCTTTTATTACAATCTTTGTTTTACCCTCTATTTTTTCTGATATAACTATAGCTATACCAGTTTTCCTTTTGTTTCCATTTGCATGGGATATCTTTTTCCATCCTTTCACTTACCATTTATGTGTGTCCTTAGATCTGAAATAAGTCTCCTTTGGGCAATATATAGATGACTCTTGTTTTTTTATCCACTCAGCCACTCTGTCTTTTGATCAAGAATTTAGTCCATTTACATTTAAAATTATTATTGATAGGTATGTACTTACTACCTTTTTGTTGATTGTTTTCTGGCAGTTTTTGTAGTGTCTGTCTATTCCTTTCTTCTTTTGTTCTCTTCCCTTGTGGTTTAATGACCTCTTTATTTAGTGTTATGTTTAGATTCCTCCCCCATTATCTTTGTGTATCTCCTATAGGTTTTTGCTTTGTAGTTACCATGAAGTTCACATATAATAGTCTATAAATACAACAGTCGATTTCAAGGTGATAGCAACTTAAATTTGAATACATTCTAAAAGCTTTATATTTTTACCCACCCCCCCCCCACCACCAATGTTTTATGTTTTGGATATCATATCTTGCATCTTTTTATTTTGTATATTCCTCAACTAATTATTCTAGTTATAATTAACTTTACTACTTTTGTCCTTTAGCCTTCACACTAGCTTGTAAGTGGGTAATCCACTATTGTTATTATATATTCACCTTTACCTGTGAGATTTTTAATTTCATATTTTTCTTATTAGTTAGTCCCTTTTCTTTTCATCCTAAGAAGTCCTTTAACATTTCTCATAAGGCTGGTTTAGTGGTGATGAGCTCCTTTAGCTTTTGCTTGTCTGGGAAGCTCTTTATCTCTCCTTCAAATCTGTATGATAGCCTTTCCAGGTAGAGTATTCTTGGTTGGAAGTTTGTTTTTTGTTTTTGTTTTTTTTCCTTTTGACCCTTTTGAAAATATCATGTTACTCCCTTCTGGCCTGCAGAGTTTCTGCCAAAAAAAATCAACTAGGTCTTGTGGTTCCCTTGCACATCGTAGCAAGTTGTTTTACTGTTGCTGCTTTTAAGATTCTCTCTTTAACTTTTGACGTTTTAATTATAATGTTTCTTGGGGTGGATCTTTTTGGGCTCATCGTATTTGCAACTCTGTGTTTCCTGGACCTGGATGTCTGTTTCCTTCCCTAGGCTAGGGAAGTTTTCAGTCATTATTTTTTCACAAAAGTTTTCTGCACCTTTCTCTCTCTTTCCTCCTGAGACCCCTATAATGCAAGTGTTATTTCACTTCATGTTGTCCTATAGGTCTCTTAAGCTGTCTTCACTTTTTAAAATTTTTGTTTGTCTTGTTTTCTGTTCTGTTTGGGTGAGTTCCACTGCCCTGTTATCCAGGGCATTGATCTGTTCTTCTACTTCATCTAGTCTGCTGTTGAACCCCTCCAGCATATTTTTCAATTCAGTTATTGCATACTTCAGCTCTATGACTTCTATTTGGTACTTTCTTACATTGTCTATCTCTTTGTAGAGGTTCTCGCTGCGTTTGTCCTTTCTTCTACTGAGTTCTGTTCTTTTTGACCATTACCCTGAACCCTCTTTCAGATAGATTCCTTATCTCTGTTTCATTAAGGTCTTTTTCTGAAGTTTTGTTTTGTTCTTTCACTTAGAACATATTACTCTGGTTCCTCATTTTGCTTGACTTCTCTGTGTTTGTTTATAGGTATTGGGCAAACGAGATACCTCTCTCACTTTTGAATGAAAGACTTTGTGTAGAAGATGAACCTTATTGTTCAACCTTGCCCTAGCTCTTGGTTGTCTCTTGAACCCTTATGATTGTCTAAGTAGCCTAATTTATTCTTGATGGGTCTCAGTTGTTGAGGGAAAGCTAAGACGTGTCAGTGTTCCAAAGGGAGGGATTCTAGTCAGCACTCTGTTTCAGGATAACTGGAAGCCATCTCCTTAGGCAGCAGCTTTTAAAGTATGAAAATATATACAGCCGTGAGGGACCACAATCATAGATCCTGCTGACCTTCAGATTAGGAAACCTAGAGGTGCTTCCTGGGTAATAGTTTTAAGAATTGGGGTTTCAGATGAGTATTCAAGTTTCTTTCTAAGATGTACCAGTGAACTGTGGTGAGACCAAGGGAGGTCTCAAAGATGGTGTTTCCCTGCCAGCATTTTCTTAGAGTACCTCTGTAATCTCTAGCTATGTGGCATACCTGAAGCCTATCCCTCAGGTGGAAGCTCTAAGACAATTAAATGAGCCTTTTTTTACAGGCAGACTGGGGATGTGTTTCAGACCCTGGGTGTGGTAGCCTGCCCAGAACTGTCTTTCTAATTAATATAGTCCTATGAGCCCTAGGAACACAAACCCCTCTGGCAACCAGAGCCAGAAGATCAAGAGCCATCTCCTGTGTGGACTGTGCTTGCCTGCCAGCTTAGACAAGGCTACAGGAGAGTTTTGAGGGGAGGGCACATCATTGGCTTTAGCAATGCCTGAGAAGCACAATTGGGATGGGGCACAACCATGGCTTTAGGGAGGCCTGGGAGAGCACTGAGAGTGAGGCATGCTCATGGCTTTAGCAAGGCCAGAAAAGAGTACTGGCAGCCAAGATTCAGTGATGTAGGAGAAGGGTGTTGGGGCAGGACATGCCTTCAGCTTTAGCAAAGTTGTGTCCACACATGCCTGCCTATACTAGCAAGGTAGAGAGAGAGTGCAAAAATGGTGCTCACCAGCACCTCTGTCCCCAAAGAAAGTCTTAACTGGTTCCTGCTCTCCTAGCAGATGCTTTAGGATTAGCAAATGAATCTCCTTCACATATAATCCAGTCTCCTCTCATACTGCTGCCTTTGTGCTGGTTCCTGATATAAGTGAGTCTACATGCAAGCTCTCCGAAAGAAGCATCTCAGATCCCCATAATCCCTGGGTCTCCTGGACATAAACCTGTTGGCTTCCAAAACCAGATGTTTCAGAGGACTTTTTTCTCTGGTGCAGGTCCCAAGGGTTGAGATGTCCAATGTAGGCACAAACCCCTCATCCTCAGGGAAAAGTTCCAAACTCTAAGCTCCTGCCCTATTGTGTGTCACCACACTGGGGGGTGGGATTTTTGGTGAGACCTTATCTCTGCCTCTCCTACTGGTCTAGATGTGGCCCTTTTATCCCTTGTTGTGCAGGCAGCTGCTCAGCTACCAGTTCTTTTTCAGAGGGAATTATTCCACATGTCACAATAGATTTGATATACCCATGGGAGGTGCTGAAACCAGGCTCTTCCTATATCACCATCTTAAACTCCTATGTTTTACCTTTTAAATTTATATTGGTAACTCGTCTATAATTAAATTGGGGGGTATGACATGAGTTGGTTTTTTCCATTTGGATATCCAATTGATTCAATGCCATTTATTGAAAAGACCATCTTTTACCCATTGCATTGGAGTAACTCCTTTGTCATATTCAGGTAATAAGTACATGTGGATTCTGCTTCTAAACTTTCTTTAATGTTCCTTTGGTCAGTTTGCCTCTCTTTTGCAAATACTGTTTTAATCAGTCTTGACACATCTGGTGGTGTACATCCTCCAACTATATTTTCATGGGTATTAATTTTCTAGAAGCCACTTTTCTCCCTTTTTTGGAACTTTAAGGATCACAGCTGTTCATTTCTAGTTTCCTGTCATGCCTCCTATCCTTCACAATCTTCTAGAGATTACTGACAATAATTCCTAGGGTGCTAATGTAAGTGCTGTCAATTCTATGGGTTATAATCTGTCTGTGCCTGAGAACTAAAATGTCCATAAAGCAACAAGGAAATGTCTTGCTGTATCTTCACTTAGTGTATCAGTCAAGGTCCTGGAAGGACACAGAATCCCCTCCTTACTCCCAGAGGGATAATATCAATAGACTTTAACAGACAGAATACTTACAGGGATGTGGACAGATTTAAGGAAAAAACAGGGATGGTAAACGACCAGAGATGGTAGGAAGTTGGTTAGACCCTGAATCAATCAGGGTGCCAGTAAGAAATAGATGACACAATTAAACTGGGTAATTGAAGGAATAGTTTGCTTACAAAGCCCTGGGCAGGGGCGCCTGGGTGGCTTAGTCGGTTAAACGTCTGCCTTAGGCTCAGGTCATGATCCTCAGGTCCTGGGATCGAGCCCCGTGTGGGGCTCCCTGCTCGACGGGGAGCCTGCTTCTCCCTCTTTCTGCCTGCCGCTCTGCCTACTTGTGTTCTCTCTCTCTGTCAAATAAACAAATAAAATCTTAAAAAAAAAAAAAAAAAAAGCCCTGGGCAGTGTTTAGGATAAATGAGGAGTGATAATGCAATATCCTAGAGCTAGTAAAGGAGGCGGATTGGGAACAGAAGTATCCCCCAAGCCTAAATGAGTAAGTGGAGGGAGCTGGTGCTAGAATCCCTGGAGATTACAGTATGGAATAGCTCTGATAGAAGCTATACTTGGCCTTTGGTAAAGGCCCACTGCCCAAAACCAACCCAGCATGGCAAGGGAAGGGAGGATAGAGAGGGATACGGGACAGAGGAATAAATATCCCAATCTCAGTCTCCCCACCCCCACCCTCCGAAATCCTATTGATGCCTCTCATTGACTGAACCCACCTGGGAGCCAGAGAAAAAGGAGCTTTTTGGTGAAGTCCATACAGGGTAGCCTCCTAGACACAGAGCAAGAGGAACAATAGGGATAAGTAGATCCATAAATGCAAAGAATAACCAGCATAGCTCCTTTGGCCCAAAGGGACAAGAGGAGGAAATGTTACTGGAGCCCTCTGCAAACTAGAATTGGAAGAGGAAGAGGGACCATCTGGTGGAAAGCTGTAGATATGAAGGAAGGAGGCACCAAAGCAGGGTAGGGTTCAAGGAAGAACACCCCACCTTCTCACTTATCTAGCTCTCAACTTCTCTCCTCTGCCCCCTGATTCAAACCCAACAAGAAGCTAGTTAACAAAGGAGCTCTTGTGATATAATCCATTTAGGGCTATCTCCCAGAACATGGAGCAGAGCAGGAAAAGATAGAGATGAAGGCTAACCAGCAGATTTGCTCTTAGAAAATATCTTAACCATGTTTATTTTACATATCTCAGTTTGAAAATAATTTTCCATTCTAGAAAACAGGGAAATGAAATAAGAATTTAGTCATTTTGTCTTCTTAGTGTCATTTCATATACTCCTGGGCCAAATAGTATGCTTTCCTTCCTTTTTCTCCTTTCTATTAAGAAGTTATTCAAAAGTTCTTTCTTTCTTTTTTTTTTTTTAGATTTCACTTATATATTTATTTTAGCGAGGTGGGGAAGGGGCAGAGGGAGAGGAAAAGAGAATCCCAAGCAGAACCCCACCAAGCATGGAGCCCAACATAGGGCTTGATTTCACAACCCAGAGATCATGACCTGAGTGAAACCAAGAGTCAGCACTTAACTGACTGAGCCCCCCAGGCACCCCTCTTTCTGTTATCCTTAAAATTCTTCACAAATCATTACATTCTAGGTTTCTGACTCCCAAATATTTAACAAATATTTATGAGCTTTTGCCTCATAGAAAACCATGTGCTAAAGAATCATCAGGTGTGTCCATGAATGAGCACAAGCCAAAGAGCAGTGCACAAGTCTTCTCTACTCCAGTCGTCTATAGACACTCTGCTTCCTACAGGCAATCTCTGCCAAACCTGGAAGAGTAACACTCTCCCTGGAAGAGTAACACTGCCCTGACCCAAAAAACCTCTCATCCTTTTTTCTTAAAGACTTCGAAGGGCTTAAACTCTTAGAAATAAAAGCTAGAATGTCTTTTAGATGTTCCACCTTACCCACATATCTCTTCTGAGACAATGAAGTTTAGAGCCACTCTATTACTTAAATAGACAGGAAAGGAGGGTGGAAAGAGAGAAAATACAGTGAGAAAAAAAAGAAACATAAGAACTGATATCTCAAACTATGACCCAGTGACATTTGGCTCTTTTCTCATCTTCATTTTTTTTGGAGGTGGCCTTTTAAACTGAGCTCACCAGCAAGCCCTCCTAGAGCCTCATTGGTTCTGTTGGTTGTTTCTATAGTTTTCCTTACCATAATCATTTTGTATCATATTGTCAGATATATGAATGGATAAAGAAGATGTGCACAATGGAATGGGTATATATGCAAAATGGAATATTACTCAGCCATCAAAAAGGATGAAATCTTGCCATTTGCAACAACATGGTAGAAACGAGAGGGTATTATGCTAAATGAAATAAATCAGAGAAAAACAAATACCATATATTTTCACTTATGTGGAATTTAAGAAAAAAATATATGAACATAGAAGAAGGGACAGAAAAATAAGATGAACACAGAGGGAGGCAAACCATAAGAGACTCTTAACTATAGGAAACAAACGAGGATTGCAAGAGGGGAGGTGGGGGGGGATGGGGTAACTGGGTGATGGGTATTAAAGAGGATGAGCACCGGGTGTTATATGCAACTGATGAATCACTAAATTTATCCCTGAAACTAATAATACAGTATATGTTACCTAAATTGAATTTAAATTAAAAATATATATATTTCATTTTAAGGGATGCCCATCTACTTTGAATTATCTCCCCTTTTGGAGCCTCTCACAATGAGAAAATTCTGCAATATTTTGAGATCAGTTTTTATAAAACAGACTAAGTCCAATATTGTCTTCATTGACTATTTTATGAGCTCTTAAATGGTCACCTTTTTTCCCAGTGTTGACTTAACTTTCAGTGTGACTGTTTTTTCATTGCTGATCAATTATAGCTGACCCTTGAACAACATGGGTTTGAACTTCATGGGTCCACTTATATGCAGATTTGTTTTTGATAAATAGAGTACTAAAATATATCTTTCCTTCCTTATGGTTTTCTTTTTTTTTTTCCTTATGGTTTTCTTAATAATATTTTCTTTTCTCTAGCTTACTTTATTGTAAGATTATACATATAACATACAAAAATGTGTTCATTGACTGTTTATGTTATCAGTAAGGCTTCCAGTCAACTGTAGGCTATTAGTAGTTAAGTTTTTGGAGAGTCAAAAGCCATACATGGATTTTGACTGTGCAGGGGATGGGCACCCCACCCCCACATTGTTCAAGGGCCAGATGTGTTCCAGAGTTACAGTTCTTCTTATTTTATTTTCTACCAATCTTGAAGAATTGGGTGACCAGAATACTATGTTTAAAAAAAGAAAATACAGAAACCATAAAAATCCTAGAAGAGAGCATAGGCTGTAAGGTCTCTGACATCAGCTATAGCAACATTTTTCTAGATATGTCTAGAAATAAAAGCAAAAATAAACAGATCTACATCAAAATAAAAAGCTTTTGCACAGCAAAGGAAATATTCAACAAGACTAAAAGATAATCTACTAAATGGGAAAAGATATTTGAAAGTGACATATCTGATAAAGGGTTAATATCCAAAATATATCAAGATCTTATACAACTCAACGCCAAAAGCCACAGTGGTTCATCAGGGAGTCCCACATTTTGCAGAAATAGCCTGCATTAGAATTCTCACCCTGTTTAGTCATTGGCTGGCAGCAGCCCATAGAAAGTTTGGGCCTCCATGTGAACACAGTGTTAGATCCAGTTAGGGAGAAGCGGGGGCCACAGTCAATCACTCTCCTTGCAATGGGAAAGCTGAGTGACATGTTTTCATGTGCATCACGGCTACATTAATAGATAAAGACTAGAAAAGCTATAAGATTAACTTTATATAGCAAAAACATTATTTAAGTTCAATGTCCATTTGTGATTTTAAAAGAATCCTTTACAAACAGGACTAGAAGTGAATATACTTAACTGGTAAAGAGAAGAAAGAAGAAAGAAGAAGAGAAGAAAGAAAGAAAGAAAGAAAGAAAGAAAGAAAGAAAGAAAGAAAG